>NW_006409606.1:40368-43613 GCF_000296735.1 Chrysochloris asiatica | reverse complement strand
GTAGTCTGTGTATTCCCTGAATTAGAGCCTTCATATTTGTCCCTATTTGTTCATTGATGACCTCATTAACTTTGGGATTCACATTTATGTCTTTAAACCATACTGAGTTCATTTTTGTATAGAGCATGAGGTAAAGGTCTTGTTTCAATATTTTGCATATCGCTTTCCAGTTCTGTAAGCACCATCTGTTAAAGAGACTATCTCCTCCCCATGTAATATACTTAGGCATTTTGTTAAAAAATCAATTGGCTATATGTGGGTGGGTTAGTTTCTGAATTCTCGATTCTGTTCCATTGATCAATGTATCTTTCATTGTACCAGTACCAGGCTATTTTGACCATCATAGCCATGTAGTAGATTTTGAAATCAGGGAGTCAGAGGCCTTTAATCTCGTTCTTCTTCTTAAGCAGTAGTTTGTTTATCCGGGATCTCTTTCCTTTCTATATAAAGTTTGTAATTGTCTTTTCCATCTCTTTGAAGAATGTCTCTGGCATCTGGATTGGGATTGCATTATATGTGTAAATTACTTTGGGTAATACTGACATTTTTACGATGTTGAGTCTTCCTATCCAGGAACATGGTATGTTCTTCCACTTCTGTAAGTCTCTTTTGGTTTTTGTAGTAGTATTTTGTAATTTTCTTTGTATAGGTCCTTTGTTTCTCTGTTTACATTTATTCCTAGATATTTCATCCTTTGGGTGACTATTATACATGGTATTTCTTTCCTAATGTTCTTATAGTACTGTCATTATTTCTATAGAGGAATCCAATTAATTTTTGTATTTTGATCTTATACCCTGACACTTTGCTGAATCTTCCAATGATATCTAGTAGCTTTTTAAACTGAGTCTTTGGTGTTTTCTATTTATAGGATCATATTGTCTGCAAATAGAGTTTTATTTCCTCTTGCCAATTTGGATGCCTTTAATTTCCCTATCTTGCTGTATAGCTCTGGCTAAGACTGCCAAAACAATTTGAATAGGAGTGGTGAAAAAGGGAATCTTTGTCTGGTTCCCATTCACAGAAGGAAGATTTCAGTTTCTCTCCATTGAGAGTGATGTAGGCTGTTGCTTTGTATGTATGATATTGATTATGTTGAAGAATTTCCCTTCAATTTCTACTTCGTTGAGTTGGATTATGTCAAATGCCTTTTCTGCATCAATCAATATGATCAACTGGTTCTTTTCCTTTTTCTTATTTATATGGTGGATTACATTGATTGTTTTTCTAATGTTGAACCATCTTTACATCTTGAAGCCCACTTGGTCATAATGTTTTTGTTTTTTGTTTTTTGTTTTTTTTGATGTGGTGCTGGATTCTATTGCCTAGGATTTGTTGAGAATTTTTGTGTCTATGTTCATAGGGGATATTGATCTATAATTTTCTTCTTAGTGCTGTCCTTCTCTGGTTTTGGTATGAAGTTATGAGGAAGTTTTCCATCCTCTTCTATATTCTGGAATAATTTGAGTACAATTAGTGTCAGCTCTTCCCTGAAGTTTGGTAAAACTCACCAGTGAAGCCATTTCGGCCTGGACTTCTTTTGGTTGGTAGTTTTTTTAATGACCTGATCAATGTCCTCTTTTGTTATGGCTCTTTCAGGTTTTCCACTTCACTGTGTGTAAGTGTAGGTAAGTTGTGTTTTTCTAAAAATGTATCCTTATCTTCAAAGTTTTCAAATTTATTGGGGTACAACTTTTCAAAGTATTCTGTTACTATCCTTTTGATTTCCTTTGACTCCATTGTGAAGTTGCTCATGTGGTTTCTAATGCGTGTTATTTGTGTCTTCTCCCTCTTTTCTTTTGTTAGGTAACAGTGGTTTGTCAATTTTATTAATCCTTTCAAAGAACCAGCTTTTTGTTCTATAGTTTTTCTGTTTTTCATCTCATTTATTTCTGCTCTGCTCTTTATTATTTCCTTTCTTTTGGTGACTGTAGGTTCCTCTGTTGGTCTGTTTCTAATTGTTGTAGATTCTGTGTTAATGTGTTAATTTTGGTTATTTCTTCTTTTTTGATGTGCCCATTTATCTCAATAAATTGTCCTCTCAGCACCACTTTTGCCTTGTCCCAAAGATTTTGGTATGTTGTGTTTTCATTCTCATTTGTTTCTAGGAAGTTTATGAATTCCCGTTTAATTTCTTCTTTTAGCCAGTTGCTTTTCAGCAGGGTGTTGTTTAGTTTCCATGTATTCGACTTTATTTCTTTAGTCTTCTTTTTGTTGATTTCTAGTTTTATAGCATTGTGGTCTGAAAATATGCTCTGTAGTATTTTGATGTTTGTAAATTTATGGAGGCTTGCTTTGTGACCTAACACACGGTCAATTCTGCAGAATGTTCCATGTGCATTAGAGAAGAACGCATACTGTGCTGTTGTTGGGTTGAATGCTCTGTATACATTTATGAGGTTAAGTTGGTTGATTGTGCTGTTTAGTTCGTCTTTATCTTTGTTGAGTTTCATTCTGGTTGTTCTGTTCCTTTTCGAAAGTGGCATATTAAAATCTCGCATTATAATTGTAGATTTATCTATTTCTTTCTTCAATTATAGTAAAGTTTGCTTCAAATATCTTGGTGCTTTTTCATTGGGAGTGTAGATATTCATTATGGTTATGTGGTCTTGCTCAATTGACCCATTAATCATTAGATAGTGTCCTTCTTTATATTTTATGCTGGTTTTTGTATTAAAGTTTACTTTATACGAGATTAGTATTGCCACTCCTGGTTGTTTATTGATGCCGTTAGCTTGGGATATTTTTTTCCAGCCTTTAACTTTTAGTCTATTTTTGTCTTTGTGTATAAGGTGTGTCTCTTGCAAGCAGAATATTCAAGGACCTTGTTTACTTATGCATTTCACTACTCTCTGTCTCTTTACTGGTGCATTCAATCCATTGACATTCAATATAATTATCAATTGGTATGAATTAATTGCTGCCATTATGTAAATTTTGTAGTAGTGCTGTTTGTTCCTTTGTTCTGCAAGCCTTCTTATGCTGAGTTTGTGTTTTTGTGCTATTTCTTGTCAGTTTCTTCTTTTCATGTTTCCTTTTTCTTCTTGGAAGTTAATTTTTATGGTAAATTGTTACCTTATAGTCTATTAACTTTTTTCTCCATTTAAGAGGATTTATTGTATCCTGTAATCTACCTGACATCATCACTACCTGGATCTCTGTGCCTACCTTTCCCCATTCTTTAATATTGATATTATTTTGATCTTCGGTTGACCTCTCAGCTCCTTTGAATTCATTGTTGTAAT
>NW_006409606.1:39046-40138 GCF_000296735.1 Chrysochloris asiatica | reverse complement strand
CCCTGGCCGCTTTTAGGATTTTCTCCTTGTCTTTATTTTGGAGAGCTTGATTATATGTCTTGGTGATTTTCTTTTGGGGTCTATACTTCCTGGGATACATTTGGATTTTTGAATGTTTACCTTCTCTTCTTTCAAGACGTTAGGGAAATTTTCTTCCAGAAGCTCTTCAACTATCTCTTCTGTGGATTTCTTTGATTCTTCCTGTTCTGGACTGCCAGTAATTCTTAAGTTATTCCTCTTCATGTTATCCAGCATGAATCTTAGACTCTTTTCAGAATTGTTTAATTCTTTTTTTTTTCTGCTTGCTCTTCTATCTTAGCAGTATTGAGATATTTGTCTTCCTGCTCACTGGTTCTGGCTTCCACATCTTTAATTCTACTCCTTTCCCCTTTCAGTGTATTGTCCATTTCTGATATTTTATTATTAATCATCTAGACCTCTTTTTTCATTTTTTGTATTGTTTCCAATACTGTATTGATATTGTTTGATTGCTTTTGTAGTACTTTCCTGACTTCTTCTTCCACCCCTCTTTGGAGTATTTAAATTTGTTTCCATAACATTCTTCAGTATTCCTTCTCAAGCAAATACAAAACCTGCTCTTCTTCTTTGGAGAGCTTTTGTCTGTCTCCAGCTCATTTGTCTCAGTTACTCTTTTCTGTTTTTGGACATGTTTTGAGATCTTTTGTTGTGGTTTTTGGTCATTTACAGTAGTTATGTGGGTGTTTTAATGTTTAAATGGATGTTTGTTGCTGTACTATTAAGCTTACTGTGTGTCTCCTGGTAGATATGATCAGGAGATAGGCTTCTTTTCTCATGTGTAATGCTTAGCAGTTGTTATTGGCTCTTGTCTCAATAGTGGAACATTATTGAATATTCTTGGCTATATGGCCATGATTGCTGTCTCTTCCTAGGTAATATAGGGAGAAAAAGCTCCCACATCCAGGAAAAATGAGTGATAGAAAGTACCAAAAGCAGAAGCAATATAAAAGCAGAGACAAAAACCACTCCTTTGAAACAAAAATAAAACTGTGGCTGATTGGCCAGTTGCCTTGCTACACAGGCAGTGTGTGTGCACCATAGAAGCTTACAACA
>NW_006409606.1:37172-38746 GCF_000296735.1 Chrysochloris asiatica | reverse complement strand
TGGGTGGGGGTGTCCGCTTGCTCAGGCCCCTCCTTTAGTCACCATTGTAGAGTTGTGCAGTTAGATATAGAGAAGTTAATGGGAGAAAGATTGTCTACTATTTTTGTCTCTGAAGGTCAGTTAGGTATCTGTGTGTGCACAGCATAATTCTTGAGATAGTTACGTCCTTTTATGTTGGGGTTTTACAGATTGTTCATATTATTGGTCTTTCAGGCCTTTCAGGCCTGCTTTTTACTTGCTGGATATGCTGGAGTAAAGAGTCCTGAACAAGTTAATTTTAGGGCTGCAAACCAGAGACTGATGACATAAGCAGCCACCAAAGAATTTGCTATTGAGTATGATAGGGCTCTTTCTCTCTGTGCAATGGGAAAACTGTGGGCTCAGGACTGGACTTTTTTTAGGTGGTGCACACCCACCCTCCTGAAGGAATCTGGGCTGGGCAAAGAAGGCACAACAGGGAAAAGGAGAAAAATAGATGTAGAATCCTGATAGAACAAACAAGATGGTGAATCGAGTGGAAGTGAAGTGAAGAGCTCCATCAGCAACAACACAGAATTCCAGACCAAGCAGGCTCACGGGATGGTGCCAGACTCTGAAGCACATATAAAGGAATATTTAGAAGGTTGGAAGGCTTACAGCTAGGGGGATTTGTAGCAGAAACAAGAAATCCATTGCTTTCTAATTCAAGAGGCTCAGCTGCTCCCAGAGCTGCCATCTTGGGCGAGACCAAGTGGGGGAAGGATCAGAGCAGCCAGAGATGCCTGACAGAGCCTCAGAGATAAAAGTGTGGACATTCTTTTTTTGTATCTGTTCATTGGTCTCTTGCTGTCTGTGTACCTCCAGTCTAGTGCCTAGATGTGGTGCCTCAGTGAGTGAACACCCCACCCACACCCCCAGAGGGTTCTACTATGCATGCACACAGAGCTCATCAAAATTTAAATGACACTTTCCACTTAAAACCAAATTGCCACAGCTGACCCTGAACTGTTTATCGCTAGGAAAAAGGTTTGAATGAGGATTGTGGAGCAGGATACAGGCAGACTAAAGAGGAAATAGGGTGAAAATTACATCCTGAGTTATACCAACAGCTGCATCTTGAAATTTCTCAGGAAGAAGAATGAAAAGGGAAGCCCATCTCCTGATCACATCTACTTGGAGGCAATCAGAAAGCATCAAAAAATGCCAAAATACATACCCATCTAAGTATTAAGGCCACAGATAACTCCTGAATGTGCCCAAAAAACAGAAGCAGATGACCATATCAACATATGTCCAAAAATGAGATAAAGTGATTGAGGCAAATGATCTGGAAGTAGACCTACACTCCATACTGGAATATGGGAAGGATTTGGAAATGCCTGAGAAGGAATTCAGAAAAATGATTATAAAATGTATCAAAGCACTATAAAATGGAGTTGAGAAAAATAAGGAAGAAGTCAGGAAAGTGCTACAGGAATAATCAAATAACATAGATACAACATTGGAAACAATTCAAAACCTACAGAAAGTGGTCCAAATGATTAATAATAGAATATCAGAAATGGACAATACACTGAAAGGGCAAAGGAGTAGAA
>NW_006409606.1:32270-32852 GCF_000296735.1 Chrysochloris asiatica | reverse complement strand
TTACTTTCCCCCTTTTCCCCATTCCAACCATGTTTCAATTCCTATATCTCAGAGCCCTATTGTTCCAAGGTTGTGCACACATCATTATTTACCTCTGTCCCACTTAGCCAATCCAAACCTGCATAATTGTTCTCCCATCTGCTTTGTTCTTCCATTCCCTAAACCCCTTCTTGTATTTTGCACTCCTCCCTCGCACCCAAAGTATCCTGTGTCTTTTCCCTACCCTGTGCTCCACCATCCCCTCCCTCTCCTAACCCCACCCCCTACATCACAGTAACCAGCAAAGAATCCCCACTCCCTTTAGTATGGGTTATTTTCCTTAGTTTTTTACAGTAGTGGTCCTATGCAGTATTTCTCCTTTTGTGACTGACTAATTTCACTCAGTATAATGTCCTCAAGGTTCATCCACGTTTATGCGGTGGCTTGCAGCCTACTTATTATTCTTCAAAGTAAATAACATTCCATTGTGTGGATATATCACAGTTTATTTATCCATTCTTCAGTTGATGGGCACTTAGGCTGTCTCCATCTTTTTGTTATTGTAAATAGTGCTGCTATGAACATTGGTGTGCATATATCTAC
>NW_006409606.1:0-694 GCF_000296735.1 Chrysochloris asiatica | reverse complement strand
GGGCCTGGGATTCGAACCAGCGAAGTACGATGTAAAGTTACCTGAATGTTTGGAAAATTACTGATGTTAGCTGTACCCTGTTTTAGTCCCTCCCAGCTTGGTGTGAAGCTCCTCCCCTAAATAAAACAGAGGCCAAGGCCTCACCAGGTGTGCATTACAAGATGGAGGGCATGCAGCAAAGATTGCAGGGCAGTCAGTTGCTGCCTGCAGAGGCCACGATGCCTGTACTCCCAAGTCTGCCCACCAGTGATGTATTCACCCTGGCTTTGGGGTGCCTCATTGTCTCCCTTTTTCTGTCTGTCTGTGTATTCTTTTGCTATCTCTATCGCCACCAGGTATCTCCTCCTCGTGAACTGAACCCCTATGTCAAGGCCAGTCCCCGACATATATGGTGTCCAACGTGGGGCACGAAGGATGGGGTAAAAAATGATGCTCGACCTGAGACGGACACAGACCGGGCTATTCGCGAGGCCCCTGGTCAGAGTATCCAGGCTGGGAAGGGGCAGTAAGGAAGTAAAGGGGATGGGTCAGAAGAGAGAGTCCAGTCCCCATTCTGTATATCCTAAAATTCTTAGTCTTCATTCTGTATATCTTAAAATTCTCTGCAAGAAAGAAAAATGTGTGTTGATGAAGGAAACTTGTCTAATTTTGTTAAGTGTGTCCAGCTGATTAGCCCCCGGTTACCTGAGAGTGG
>NW_006409605.1:46548-48474 GCF_000296735.1 Chrysochloris asiatica | reverse complement strand
GGGAGAAAGATGAGGCTTTCTGCTCCCGTAAAGATTTACAGCCTCAAAAACCCTGTACACGGTCTCTATGAGTTGGAACCGACTCCACAGCACATAACCACCAAATAGTCCTGGTGTAGCACTGGGTTAATGCACTAGACTGCAAGGTTAGTTGGAACTACCGAGTGGTTTAAGTTCACCAGCTGCTTCTCAGAAACCTTATACAGAGTCGCTATGGGTCAGAGTTGACTCGACAGCACTTAACAACAACAAGGAGGAAAGACCCTACTGACACACTAATTTGGACTTCTAGCCTTCAGAACTGTGACAATAGGTCATCTTATTTTATGCAACAAACACACTTGTTATATTGTCTTGCAAAACACTCAACCCCTTCCTCATTAATTTCCTATGCATGTTATATGCATGTGCATGCTGTTTACCTGGGAACATGATATGAAGAAAATACAGTATCCTTATGTTGTTGTAAAGTGCTGTCAAGTAGATTTAAATGCATAGCGATCCTGTACAGGATTTCCAAGGAGCAGCTGGTGGGGTTTGAATGTCTGACTCTGTGGGTCACAGCCCAGCGTCACATTTGTTATGGCAGCCCTAGGAAATGAATCCAGTCAGCTTCTATGGTCATTCAGAGAGCATTTCTCATCATGCAAAACACTGCACTGGATAAACATGGTTGCTGAAAAGAACAAGCAACTTTACAAATCCTACAGCTTGTCACCAGGGCTTCACTACTTCCTCTTTCAGGACTTCCTTCCTGTCTCCAGTCATCAGTGCTGTCTGTCACCATGCCAAGACCAGTCTCCTACTTTGAGAATGTCTAGAACTGTTCTGACTCACTGACTCCCCCCACCCCCCTTCGGCCACTTTTTAATTATAAAAATCTTTCATGTTCTTAAAAAGCCAGAAGGCAATAGTCTAGAAGTACAAAAAAATATACAAATGGAAGATAGACATTTACCAACTAGATTGGACTGCTAAATAATTTTCTGAATTCTGAAAATACAAGCACATTAAAAACAAAATATACCAGTGATTTCACGTGTTGCCTGGAGTTATCTCTTCCAAATCATGCAGGGCTAAAACCACCCTGGAAATCTAGTCAGTGGATCTGGAATCAGAATGTTTATATTATTGAAAATGTTATGCTAAACCACCATTCTTGTTAAGTACTAGAGTAAAATGAGTCAGAACCCTACAATAAAAAATGCAACCAGGATTTCTTATCCAGATACTATAATCTATTAAAAAGGGGTGGTTCCTATCCAGAAACTGTAATCTGCTAAAAGGGGTAGATACCATCTATAGGTCATATGGTTGATGGTAAAATTGGTCTCATAATAAATTCACTGGTCAACTTGTTTTCACTCCTTTTTGTTTTTAACACATGTAGAGCAAAAGCCACCCACAGATGAAATTTAATACTCTCAATAAGCATACTTGAGAGCTTGGCTTTGTGAAAACTTACAATAATGTTGCATAACTGAGTCCTTTTTATGGAAAACTAATTTGTACGATGCAAAAAAGCTCCTGTACCATAGTATTTTCTTAACTATCTTTGACCTTTTGTTAAAATAAAGAGTATTTAGGCTATGGAAAAATGTCAAGACCAAAAGCTCCAAAAAGACAAGGCTCTCAATAAATAGCATCTCCCTGGCAAGTCTGTGCAACCATAACAAGGTTCATACTGAACCTGAGACAAATTCTTTTCCTCACTGAAATTTGCATGGAAGACTAAGAGAAGTACTTGAAATTATTTCATTTGTTTAAAAATTTTTAATGCAATGACTTTTTCATATTAAAGACAAAGTCAAAACTATCTTTAAAGAGCACATATAAGAAAACTATGCCACAAGATTGTTGTATTATGATTATCTAGTTGCACACAAATTTGAAATATTACAGCTTCTAATTCTAAAACCACCACTC
>NW_006409605.1:14685-15209 GCF_000296735.1 Chrysochloris asiatica | reverse complement strand
AGCTGTTTCTGTAGTACCTTTAGTAAAACTTTACTCACATGGGATATCAAAGATATTGTCCTATGATTTCTGCATTATGTTGGGTCACCTCTCTTTGGAATGGGCACAAATATGGATCTCTTCCAATCAGTTGGCCAGATAGTTATCTTCAAATTTTCTTGGAATAGATGAGTGAGTGCCTCCAGTGTTGCCTCACTTTCTTGAAAGATATCAATTTTTATTCCAACAATTCCTGGTACCTTGTTCTTTGCCAATTCCTTGGACTTCTTCTTTCAGTATCATTGGCTGTTGAGCATATGCCACATCTTGAAATGAATGAACATCAACCAAAGTACAGTGATTCTGTGTATTCCTTCCATCTTCTCTTGTTATTTTCTGCACTATTCAATAATTTGCCCAGAGAATCCTTCAATAAGGAAAGTCGAGGCCTGAATTTTTTCTTCAGTTCCCCCAGCTTGAGAAATGCTGAGCATGTTCTTCCCTTTTGGTTTTCTGACTCCAGATCTTTGCACATTTTGTTGTAA
>NW_006409605.1:11075-11695 GCF_000296735.1 Chrysochloris asiatica | reverse complement strand
ACTTAAAATACTTTCTGATGAAGATCAAAGACCATAGCCTTTGGTCCCCCAACGTGATGGATTGGCACAATGGCAGTAGCAATGTGCTCAAGTGTAGCAATAATTGTTTAGTTGGCAGGACTGGGCAGTATTTTGTTCTGTTGTGCATAAGGTCACTTTGAGTTGGTACCCACTTGATGGACCCTACAAAAGCAACAATAATATGGGGTTTACTGGGTAAGTAACAGTTTACAGTCTAGGATCAGAAATGACTCAGGATACAGCTCTTCAATCAGGACAGTCTTTTGTCAACAATTAAAAAAAAAAAAATTAAAGAAGTTTTTATTATAAATTCAGTTAAGTTTACAGGGCAGATTATCAATTTTACATTCCATAAACCATATTTTGCTGCAATGCAATGATTACAATCCCCTCCATGTACCATGAGTCAACAATATTTATCTCTATCTTTGCCCCTTTTTATTAAGTTTTTTATTGTGGAATGAATGAAAGTTTATAGGGCAGATCATCAGTTTTACATTCAATAAAGCATACACCTTGTTTCATCACAATGATTATAATCCCCTCCATGTACCATCAGTTAACAGTATTTCTCACTATTCACTTTTGTTGTTGTTGTT
>NW_006409605.1:8257-9835 GCF_000296735.1 Chrysochloris asiatica | reverse complement strand
GCATATATAATAATTTACACCTCCAAAGGGCACATTCTGAAAGTCTGCCTCCTGGCCACCGGTCTTCCCATGAATCCCTCTCTTCCCAAGAATCTAGAGTCCTTAGCTGCTCCCCCTTTCCATGACCCCATCTCTGGCGTTGCTGCTTCTCTGGATAAGGTCCCACATTCTGCTTGTGCTCTTCTCCTTTGATGGACCTAGGGTTGTCTGTTTCTGGGCTGTAAGATTAACCACTCCCCAGTTTTTGTTACAATACTTCGACCTTCACAGTTGTGACAGTTGCGATTAGTCATGATAACAGTTACTCACTATTGAATCATAAGAATCTTATTCCTATCTCTTTTCACCAGATCTATCTAGACAAGATGAAACTATTCAGTGGGAACTCTTTCTTCCCACACATACTCTTAAACTAAACTCCATCATGAAACCTTGTAAGCCAGTCACTTCGTGCCTTTATTGCCCCCTAATTTTAGATAGCCAATGTCTAAGTTGCCCGTCCCTATCTAACCTACAGAGGAGATAACATTGATACTTAATGTGAGACTCCTTCCCTCTCTATTGGTATTTAGAGTTACTACCTCCATGAGTATAGGCCAGGTTCATCAAATTATAGCAATTTATCCTTGTTTCCTTCATATTAAAAAAAAATTATTATTTTTTTAAATCTTCCTATAGTCAAGTTCTGATTATCAAGCCGTTGAGGCTAGGTCAAATGGGTACAATCTGCAAGTTTGGGTGTTCTTGTGCATCTCCCCTCACTTCATATCAGCTGGATGCTTCACTCTCAACTTTAGGCCTCTGTGGCTATGTCTTTATCCATTGGCTCAGGTGTCCCCAGATATCATCACAATTTGGACCAACCATTCCTTCCTCTTCTCTCTCTCATCTCCAGGTCAACAGGAGTCAATCTGCTGTGGTTGAGCTCAGCCCATTTCTTCATTGCTGCCTTTCCCCCTCTTCCACTCAGTAGACCAGTGTGGTCCACAGCAAGCTTACATCCTGCTCATGTGTTTCCTTTGAGTTTCAGTCTTAGAGGGGAGTTTGTCCAGAAGGATCTTAATTGCTTTCCTTGATAGCTTCCTGGTGAACAGCTTGGTTGTTCTTGTTTTAGCCAGTCTCATGCTGACAATTTTGTTTTGGGTTTTTCCTGAAGGTCTTTATTTGAAGATATATCTTCTGTTGCTCTAGCTGTTCCAGGCTGGTCTGCTTGTCCTTGCTAGTGAGAATGCCCCACCTCAGAAGGTTCTGGATTGGATTCAGGATTCCACCTAAGGTCCTATACTCTGCAAAGGCTGTGCAAGAGGCCTATTTCACTGGGCAAATTCTAGAACCCCTTTTAGGTATTCCAATCAGTTATAGGCTGAAGACGGTCTTACAAATTTTCTGTAATCATGTTTCCCAACATTCCTTTCTATCCCACTCAAGTGTCTGTTTTACAATAGTAGGCAAGGGAAACCAATATTCATAAGGCAGTCAAGCATCTTAGCATTCTTTCCCCCCTTTATACTATGCCTAGATCCCTGTATCAGAGAGCCCTGTTGTTCCAAGGTTGAGCATGTATCACTATTCACCTCT
>NW_006409605.1:5090-7077 GCF_000296735.1 Chrysochloris asiatica | reverse complement strand
TCTTTCTGTAGGTTTTGAATGGTTTCCAATGCTGTATCTATCTTATTTGATTGTTCCTGTAGTGTTTTCCTGACTTCTTCCTTATTTTTCTCAACTCCATTGTGTTTTGATACATTTTATAAGCACTTTTCTGAATTCCTTCTCAGGCATTTCCAAAGCCTGCCCATCTTCCAGTATGGAGTGTAAGTCTACTTCTAGCTCATTTTCCTCAGTCACTATATCTTGTTTCCAGACATGTGCTGACATGGTCATCTGTTTCTGTTTTTTGGCATATTCAGGAGTTAGCTGTGGCTTAATACTTAGATGGGTGTGTATTCTGGTATTTTTTATGCTTTCTGATTGCCTCCAGGTAGATGTGATCAGGAGTTGGGCTTTCCTTTTCACTGTTCTTCCTGAGAAATTAAAAATGCAACTGTTTGTTGTTATGATGTAATCAGGATTTAATTTTCAGCCTATTTCCTTTTTAGTCTGTCTGTCCTGCTCCACAAACCCCATTCAGTCCTTTTTCCTAGTGATAAACAGTTCAGGGACAGCTGTGGGCATTTTGTGCTGCCATTTGTTTTTAAGTGGAAACTGTCTCATTAAATTTTGAGGCGATCTCTGCACATGTGTAGTAGAACCCTCTGGTGGTGGGGGTGGGTTGTCCACTTGCTCAGGCACCCACTGTAGTCACCAGATGGAGATGCACAGAGAGTGAGAGACCAATGAACAGATACAAAATAAAAGAATGTCCACACCTTTATCTCTGTGATTTTGTCAGGCATCCATGGTGGCTCTGATCCTTCCCCTGCTTGGTCTTACCCAAGGTGGCAGCTCCACAAGTAGCTGAGCATCTGGATTAGAAAGCAATGGATTTCTTACTTCTGCTACAAATTCCCCTAGCTATAAGCCTTCCAACCTTCTAAATATTCCTTTATATGTGGTTTAGAGTTCTGGCACTTTCCCCTGAGCCTGCTTTGTCCAGTATTCTGTGTTGTTGCTGACAGAGAACTGCACTTCCACCCAATCCACCATTTTGTTTGTTCTCCTCTCTGCAATTTTTGCAGGTATGCCTTTCTCTGCCTTACTCAAGCAAGTGTTACAAAGTTTGTTTAGCTTTGCTGATGGTGTACAGAGGTGCTGACTCTGATAGAAAGCCTCAGCCTGGAGGGTCTTAGTTCTAGCTCTGAGGGCTGGCAATTGTATCTCCACAAAATACCTGGAGGCACCTTGTTTGAGCAGCAAGTCTTCTGCCCAAAGACACTCAGCTTTCTCACTCTGTGGCCTGGAAGCACACCACACCATCTTCTGCCAGGTCTCCTGGTTCTGCTGTTGTTATTTCCCTGTCACTGCTTCTCGCAGTCTGTTGTCTCAAACTCTGCCTCCTGGATCTAGGTTGTTCTCAACATAGAGATCCTGGATCCAAAGGACATGTTCCACTCCTAGTTCTTCTTTCCTGATGGCAATGAGATTTCACTTTCCAACTCTGGGATGACTCATTTTAAACCTAGCAGTATGGCAAACTGACTAATCCCATTGTTAAGATTCTATAAACTTTATTTACATGCTTCCACCCCCACAACTGTGTTGATGGGCACAACATAAAATGAAGAGAAACAACTGTAAGCATCCATTGAAAATTGGAACATAGAATGTACAAAGTATGAATATGGGAAAATTGGAAGCTGTCAAAAATGAAATGGAACACATAAAAATCTATATCTTAGGCATTAGTGAGCTGAAATGGACTGGTACTAGCTATTTTGAATCTGAAGACCACATGGTTTAGTATGCCAGAAATGACAAATTGAAGAGGAATGGTGTTGCATTCATTGTCAAAAAGAACATATCCAGATCAGTCACGAGGAACAACACTGTCTGTGATTGGATAATATCCATACACCTACATGGAAGACCAGTGAATACAACTATTATTCAAATTTAAGCACCAACCACTAAAGCCAGTGAAGATGAAATAGAAGAATTCTACCAACTTCTTCAAGCTGAA
>NW_006409605.1:0-535 GCF_000296735.1 Chrysochloris asiatica | reverse complement strand
TCAAGCTGGATTCAGAAGAGGCCATGGAATGAGGGATATCATTGCTGATGTCTGATGGATCTTGGCTGAAAGCAGAGAATATCAGAAAGATGTTTTCCTGTGCTTTATTGACTTTGCAAAATAGTTTCAATTATGTGGATTCATGACAAGCTATGGACAACATTGCTAAACATGAATATACCAGAACACTTAATTTTGCTCATGAGGAATATGTACATGGACTAAGAGGCAGTTGTTCGAACAGAACACGGGAACACTGAATGGTTTAAAATTAAGAAATGTGTGTGACAAGGTTGTATTCTTTTACCATACTTATTCAACCTGTATGCTGAGCAAATTATCCAAGAGGTTGGCTTCCATGAAGAAAAATGTGGCATCAGGATTGGAGGAAGACTCATTAACATCCTGCGATATGCAGATGATACAACCTTGCTTGCTGAAAGCGAAGAGGACTTAAAATATTTACTGATGAAGATCAAAGAGCACAGCCTTCGTTATGGATTACATCTCAATGTCAAGGTGTGCCTGACCCAAG
>NW_006409604.1:46379-47399 GCF_000296735.1 Chrysochloris asiatica | reverse complement strand
TGATGATCCTTTTCCAGTTTTCCTTATTCATTGTACAGATTTGGCAAGCATATGAGGTGACTGAAAATACCATAGTTTAGGTCAGGTGCACCTTAAGCCTCAAAATCATAGTTTTGCTCTTGAACACTTTAAAGAGCTCTTTTGCAGTAGATTTGCCTTATGCAATACATCATTTGATTTCTTGACAGCTGCTTCTAGGAGTGTTGATTGTGGATCTAAGCAAAGTGAAATATTTGTGAGCTTCAATCTTTTCTCCATTTATGCATTATTATTGGTTTAGTTGGGAGGATTTTTGTTTCCTTTGCGTTGAAGTGCAATCCATACACAAGGCTATATTCTTTAATCTTCATCAGTAAGTACTTCAAGATCTCTTGGCTTCCAGCAAGCAAAGCTGTGGCATCTGCATATTATATGTTGTTGATTAATCTTATTTCACACTTGATACCACATTCTTCTTCATATAATCCAACTACTCAGATTATTTAATTCACATACAGATTGAATACACCACTCATCTGTCAGTTTGTCAGTTTGTGAGTTACTGTGATTCTGAAAGCTATGCCACCAGTATTTTAAATACCAGCAGGGTCACCCATAGAGGACAGGCTTCAACTGAGTTTCCAGATGAAGACAGACTAGGAAGAAGAAGTGATGAACTACTTCTGAATATTTAGTCAAAGAAAACCTTATGAAAAGCAGAGAAAAACTGTCAGGTGTAGTGCCAGAAAATGAGCCCCTCAGGTTGGAATGCACTCAAAATGTGACTGGGGAAGAACTGCCTCCTCAAAATAGAGTTGACCATGATGATGTGAATGGAATAAAGCCTGTGGGGTGGATGTTCATTTGCTGATGAGGCACAACTCAAAATCAATAGAAACAGCTGTAACATCCATTGAAAATCAGAATATGCAATGTATGAAGTATGAATCTGGGAAAATTAGAAGTCGTCAAAAATGAAATGGAATGCATAAACATCAATATCTTAGGCATTAGTGAGCTGAAATGGGCTGGTATTGGCCA
>NW_006409604.1:45747-46261 GCF_000296735.1 Chrysochloris asiatica | reverse complement strand
AAAGCCAGTGAGGATGAAATAGAAGAATTCTACCAATTTCTTCAATCTGAAATCGATCAAACATGCAATCAAGATGTATTGATCATTACTGGTGACTGGAATGCAAAGGTAGGGAGCAAAGAGGAAGGATCAGTTGTTGGAAAATATGGGCTTGCTGATAGAAATGATACTGGAGAATGCATGATAGAATTCTGCAAAATCAATGATTTGTTCATTTCAAATACCTTCCTTAGATAGCACAAGAGAAGACTATCCACTGTACCTCACCAGATGGAATACATAGAAATCAGATTGACAACATCCATGGAAAGAGACAATGGAAAAGCTCCATCTCATCAGTCAAAACAAGGCCAGGGGCAGACTGTGGAACAGACCATTAATTACTCATATGCAAATTCAAACTGAAGCTGAAGAAAATGAAAAAAAAATCCACAAGAGCCAAACTATGACCTGGAATGTATACCACCTGAATTTAGAGATCATCAGAAGAACAGATTTAATACATTAAATACTA
>NW_006409604.1:43053-44422 GCF_000296735.1 Chrysochloris asiatica | reverse complement strand
TTAAAATATTTACTAATGAAGATCAAAAAGCACAACCTTCGTTATGGATTACATCTCAATGTAAAGAAATCAAAATCCTCACAACTGGACCAATAAACAACATTCTTATCAACAGAGAAAAGATTGAAGTTGTCAAGGACTTCATCCTTCTTGGATCAACTGTCAACATTCATGGAAGCAGCAGTCAAAAAATCAAATGACGTATTGCATTAGGCAACTCTGCTATACAAGACCTTTTTTAAGTGTTGATAAGCAAAGATGTCAGCTTGAGGACTAAGGTGCACCTGACCCAAGTAATGGTATTTTCAATAGCCTCATATTGATGCAAAAGCTGGACAGTGATGGTGTTGGAGGAGAATATTAAAAGTGCCACTGGCTGCCAAAAGAACCAATAGATCCATTTTGGAAGAAGTGCAGCCAGAGTGCTCCTTAGAGGCCAAGATAGACAACTTCGTCTCTCATACTTTGGACATATTGTCAGGAGGGACCAGTTGTTGGAGAAGGATATCATGTTCAGTAAGGTGGAGGGTCGAAGAAAAAGAGGAAGACCCCCAATGAGATAGATTGGCCAAGTGGCAGCACTGATGGACTTAAGTGTGGCAACAGTAGTGAGGTTGGCCCAGGATCTGGCAGTGGTCCATTCTGATGTTCATAAGGTTGCTATGAGTTGGTACCGACTTAATCGCACCTAACAACAACAACAGATTGAATAAATATGGTGAAATGATAAAACCCTGGTACACACCTTTCCTGATTTTAAACCTTTCTTTATCACTTTGATCAGTTATAACATCTACCTCTTGTTCTATGTATAGTTTTCTCCTCATTAACACACTTTGTTGTTGTGAAGTGCCATTGTGTCGGTTCTGACCCATAGCAACCCTGTATAGGGTTTCCAAGGAGCAGCTTGTGAGCTTGAACCACCAACCTTGCAGTTCAAATGGCTTTGGAGTCTGGTGCATTAACCCACAGCACCACACCTTAAGTGGCTGAAATTCCCATTCCTGTCAATGGTATCCATAGTTTGTTATATCCATACAGTCATATGCCCTTGTGCTCTTGCATGTTCAATAAAATACAAGTAAACATCTTTCTGGTATTCTTGGCTTCAAGCCAGGATTTTTCTTATGTCAGCAAATGATATTTCTCATTCTAGGTTATCTGAATCTGACGAAGTTCTTTTAGGCAGTTCTTTGCTGATTTATTGCTACAAGCATTTTTTAAAAAATGTTTTATTATGAATTATGTGATAGTTTACATGGGATTACATTAGCTTTACATTCATCCTATCGTATATAGTTTCATTGCCATGGTTACAATCCCCTCCATGCATCATCACTCAACCAAAGGTTATACCCTGCAAACCTGC
>NW_006409604.1:36487-41703 GCF_000296735.1 Chrysochloris asiatica | reverse complement strand
TATTTTATAATGGTATGCCAGGTATACAAACATTTTTAAAATGATCTTCAGCAAATTTTTTTCTTATTTGTCATATTAATGACAGTATTTGATGATTGCTAAATTTTGTTGGGTCATCTTTCCTAGGAATTGTCAAAACTATGGATCTCTTCTATTTCTTTATAGTTTGATAATATAGTTTGATAAAACATACCACTAAAACAATCTGGCCCTATTTATTCCTAAGTAGCTTTAAAATTTTGAATAATTTATTTTATTTTTAAATATGCATGGGGTAATTTAAATATTTTTTTCTCTTGAGTCCTTTTTGGAGATTTTTATTTCTCCAAAAATATTTCTTTCACTATAAATTTTAATACTTTAGCATAAAATTATTCACTATATGATTTCTCTAAATTTTATGTTGCTGTTGTTAAGTGCCTTTGAGTTGGTTCTGACTCATAGTAACCTTGTATAGGAGTAGGTGGTGGGTTTGAACCACTAACCTTGAAGTTAGCAGTTAGCAGTCTAATCTTTACCCTATAGTCCACACAAGGATAGTATCTATTATATGTGTTGCAAAATCTCTAAAAACTGTTCATATTTTTTATTATGTTCAATTTCAGGAGTTCATTGTTAATTTTGTTTACTGTGTCTTCATCATAAGGACAAGTTTGTATTTTCTGGTATTACTTTTTCTCTGACTTGTGAAAGTGGCACTACCAAGAGGATTGAACTTGTTCTAGTCAGAATTCTACAGTTTTTAATGTTGCTTTTGACCCTGTTGTTTTTACTCTATTATGCATGTAGTATAATTTGAGTACCAAACCAATGTTTTGTATGCCTTATTTACCTCCTCCCCAAATGAATCAGTTTAAATGAAAAACGTTATGCAGGAGATGTTGTAGGTCTTCTGACTCACAATCATAGAAATCGACATTTTCTGTCTTCACAGAGAATAAAAATTTGAATCCATTTCCATACTCCCAGAGTATATGGCATTGATATAGGACATTAAACTAGAATTTTTTATCTCTCTTTTCATTTCTGGCACCTGGGGAAATTTCACTATTTTTTTTCCTCCCCCAATTAAACTTTCTAAGGCTGTGACACCGTAAGATGAACATTGGACTTTTAATTGAAAGGTCAGCAGTTGAAACTCACCAGTGCCCCCCTCAGAAACCTTATACAGGGTCACTATGAGTCAGAACTAATTGATGGCACTTAACAGCAACAGCAATATCCAAGGGCAAGTCAAAAAACATTGCTACAAAAGTATGTACAATTTTATTAAGCACTAATATCAACATGAAGTTATTGTTTCTTGATTTATCTTCCATCTAGGTTGGTGTACACATTTCTGAAGATGATTTTTCCATCTCTCTAACCCTATCCTCAAGAATTCTGCAATCTTCATTCATACCACATCAATATGGCAGGTTTGCTGTTTTCAAGGGACTCAAATCATATTCCTTTTAAGTTCCCTTTGAGTTTTAGGAGCAAAAAGAATTCTGAAAAGGCATGATCAGGACTATAGTGTGGCTGGGGTAAGGTTTCCCAAAGAAATTCTCATAGAACAGCCCTTGCTGATGTGGAAACATAAGCCTTAGGAAAAAAATGAGGTAGTGGAATATCTGAATTGGATGATATCAGACCTAGACTGAAAATTCCATTTTGAACTAAGTTAAGATTTACAGTTTTATTTTTCTCCAGAAACCATTCAGCCTTTTTGCCAAAAGTTTTGCTGTTTAGAAGATGGAAATTTTTAAAGTCAAGATCTTTAACCTGGATAAAGATTTACTTGGTACCTGTAAAAATGTTTGTTCAGCTGGCCTCAGAGAAGACATTTTGCTTAGCTGTAGGATATGAGATTAAGCTGTTAATATTAAATGAAGTAAGAACATATAAATAACTGTAGCTGAGATAGCTATATATATCAAAGTCTTAAAAATTTGTAATCTTGACTCCCAAAACCTAAAAATTTCACTCACTAGGATTTTGTACTATTTTCCAATTAGTACTTTGTAAATTTGTAAGTCTACCACTTGTCTATCAATATATTGTACTGTGGTGACTTGTGTGTTGCCGTGAAGCTATGCCAACAGTAATTTAAATGCCGGAAGGATCACCTATGAGCTTCCAGACACTGATAAACTAGGAATGAGAGACAGACTACTTAAGTCTGGATGTTTATGAATAACAGCAGAACACTGTCAGATATAGTACTGAAAGATGACCCTTGCAGATTAGAAGGCAATCAAAATATAACTTGCAAAGACTGGCCTTCTCAAAGTAGAGTTTAGATGGGACAAAACTTCCAGGACCTTCAGTTGCTGACAGGACACAACTCAAAATGAAGAGAAACTGCTGCAAACATCCATTACTACTCAGAATATAGAATGTACAAAGTATCAAATCTAGGAAAACTGCAAGTCAGCAAAAATGAATTGGAGTCCAGCTGATATGAAATGAGGGGAGATGCACAAGGATTCCCATACTTGCAGATAGTACCCATTTGACCTGGCGTCAGTGGCTGGATGATCAGAACTCTACTAGAGGAAGAAAGAAGAGGAAAAAAAAAAAAACTGTAATCTGCTACAATTTGATAAACTTGACCTATACTTATGGATGTAGTAGCTTAAAAGAGGGAACGAATCTTTACAGCAAAGATAATTCCCACCCCCTCTGTACACAGGGTTGACAGGTATGGGCAACTTAGACACTGGCTATCCAGAATGGGGTGGGGAGGCTACAAAGGCACGAAGTGACTGGCTTACAAGTTTTCAAGAGGGAATTTAGTTTCAGAGGGTGCAAGAGAAGGTAGAATCTCCACTGAAAGGTTTCCAACCTGTCTAGATGGGGTTGGTGAAAGGAGATGGAGATAAGACTCTTGTGGTTCAATAGTGAATAATTGCTATCAGGACTGATTGTGAATGTTGCAAATGTAAAGGTAGATGTTTTGTAACAAAAGGAGGGGAGCGGTTGATATTGCAGTCCAGGAGCAGAGGACCCTGGCATCATCAAGGGAGAAGAGCAGAGTGTGGGACCCTATCTAGAGAAGCAGCGATGCCAGAGATGGAGGCAGAGATGATGATGAGGAGAGATAGAGCAGCTGGGGACTCTGGACTCAGGGAGGGAGAGGGGCTGTGTGCTGGTGACCAGGAGGCAGGCTTGCCAGATAGGCCGTTTGGTTGTTTGAATGGTTATATATTCCTGAGTGCTTTGGTTACATCCCCCAAAAAAGCAAAGAAACAAAAACAGAGGGAATGGAAGCAAATGCTGTTGAATGTTGATGCATGGAGGGGATTATAATCATTGCAATGCAACGAAATACTATAGGATGAATGTAAAGCTGATATTCTCCCATGTAAACTCAATTCACAATAAAAACTTAAAAACAAAACAAAACAAAAAATTAATTGGAATATATAAAGAACAGTATCCTAGGCATTGAAGTCCTGGTGTGGTGCTGTCAGTTAATGTGCTGGACTGCAAAGTCATTTGAACCACAAGATTGGCAGTTCAAGCTCACCAACTGCTACTCGGAAACCCTATGCAGGTTCGCTATGGGTCGAAACTGACCTATTGGCACTTAACAACAACTACAACAATCTTAGGCATTTGTGAGTTGAAATGGACTAGTGTTGGCCATTTTGAATCAGAAAATCATATAGTTTACAATTCCAGGCATGACAGATTGAAGAGGAATAATGTTATATTCATCATTGATTTCTCTTGAAGTACAATGATTCTGTGATAGTATAATATCCATAAACCTACAAGGAAGACTATTTTAATACCATTATTTTTCAAATTTACACACTAGTCACTAAAGCCAATGATGTAGAAATTGAAGAATTCTACCAACTTTGTCAGTCTAAAATTGATCAAACACGCATTCAAGCTGCAATGATGAGTAATGATGATTACAATGCAAAAGGTAGTAACAAAATGGAAAGATCCATAGTCGAAAAATATAGATTTGGTGATAGAAATGACATTGATGCTATCATGATAGAATTTTGTAAGACCAACAACTTATTCATTTCAAATAACTTTTTTTCAACAAATAAACAGAGTATGTTACCAGAGAGAATACACAGGAATCAATTCAACAACAACAGTGGAAATATATGATGGAAACTCTCAATATCATCAGCCAAACAAGGCCAGGGATGGTCCATCAATTGAATAGACCAACAATAGCTCAGATTCGAGTTCAGGTGGAAGCTGAAAAAAAAAAGTAAAACAAGTCCACAAAAACCAAAATGTGACCTAGAATATATCTCACCTTAATTTTGAGACACCAATGACCAAAGACCAGAAGAGTTGTTGGTGCAGAGAGCATCAAAAGTAGAAGGAATACACAGAGTCACTGTGTCCCCAAAAGAAATGGTCACATATAATCAAGAACCCATGGCACTGAAGGAAAAAGTTCAAGCTGCACTGAAGGCACTGGCAGAAAACAAGGCTCCAGGAATTGATGGAAGACAAACTGGACACAAACGAATTGTTCAACAAACTGATGCTGCACAGGATTGTAATTTGGTTTAAAACAAAATCCTGGGATAGCTGTTCCCATATTTTTACAATACAGTATCAACCTAGTCAATTAATTTTAGCCAGATACACTTAAAAATTGTTTTGACATGTGTAAAACTGAATTAGTAAGAATTATTATTAGAGATAAATGTGTAGGTTCATACCATTTCCCAGTATCTTTAAAGTTGGTCTTAAAGCAACTTTTCTAGGCCTTTTATTCAAGTCATATTTAAAATCTATAGTTAGGTATACAGAGTTTCGAAAAAAATCTTTTGCTAGGGTTTATTAATTTATTGGTTAAAATGTTTGGCATTTGTCCTCAAGTCCTTCAGTATTTTGATATGAAGAAATATACTCACACAATGAAATCAAACCACCAACCATCTTTCCCACAACACTCTCTGCTTCTTATTTGGGTTTGATAGCTCATTTCAGTGGCCACATAGAACTCAGAGACCATACTCATGGTGGTAGTGGTGGTGGTGTGCTGTGGAGTTGGTGCCGACTCATAGCGATCCTACATAGGGTTTCTGAGGCTGGAAATGTTTATGGGAGCGGAAAGCTTCATCTTTCTCCTGCAGAACAGCTGGTAATTTCAAACTGATGACTTTGAGGTTAGCAGCCCAACTCATCATCACTGCGCTCATCACAGAGCTCTTCATAGTAATGAGTTATTTCTAAGGCCTGCCCTCCTC
>NW_006409604.1:2758-3876 GCF_000296735.1 Chrysochloris asiatica | reverse complement strand
CATATTCTTGATTATCATCCCATAATTCTTCTGGGCTTCAGCTGTTATTGTCTAATTCATCAAATATGTTCTTGAGATGATTTCTGAAATCATTTGGGCTATGTTCAAGGTTAAATTTTGGCTCTTGTGGCCTTGTTTTAATTTTCTTCAACTTCATCCTGAACTTACAAATGAACAACTGGTGGTCTGTTCCACAGTGCCCCTTAGACTTATGATACAAAGCTTTTCCACAGTCTCTTTCCATAGATGTATACAATTTGATATGTATGTGTTCCATCTGGTGATATCCATGTGTATAATTGTCTTTTATGTTGTTTAAATAAGGCATTTGCAATGAACAAGTCATTGGTCTTGCAAAAGCCTATCATGTGGTTGTCAGCCTCATTTCTATCTCCAAGGCCTTATTTTCCAATTGCTGATCCTTCCTCTTTACTACCAACCTTTGCATTTCAATCACCAGTAATTAGTAATACATCATGATTACATGTTTGATCAGTTTCAGACAGAAGAAGTTGGTATTATTCTTCAATCTCATCATCACTTGCTTTAGTGTTTGTGCATAAATTTGAATATTGTGGTATTAACTGGTCTTCCTTTTAGGCAGATAGATATTATCCTATACAGAAAGCAATATACTTCAAGACCTGTCTTCAGATATTCTTTTTGATGATGAATGTGACACTGTTCCTCTACAATTTGTCATTCCCAGCATAGGAAACTATGATAGTTAGATTCAAAATGGCCAGTACCAGTCCATCTCAGCTCACCATGACTAGGATCATCAATCTTTATGTTTTACATTCATTTTTGACAAGTTCCAGTTTTCCTAGATTCATTCATTCCATGTTGCAATTATTAATGGCTGATTACAGCTGTTTTTCCTAATTTTGAGTTGTGCCCTATCAGCAAATGAAGGTCCCAAAAGCTTTACTCATTTGCATCAGCACCATGAACTCTACGAAGGCAGATCTTCTGTAGTCGTATTTTGAGTGCCTTCCAAGCTGAGTCTTATCTTCCAGCAGTATGTCTCACAATATTCTGGTGCTACTCAACATGTTTCACTATTCAGTATCCAGGTGCTATTTGACAGTGTTTCACTGCTAAGCATTCAAAAGTAG
>NW_006409604.1:0-1478 GCF_000296735.1 Chrysochloris asiatica | reverse complement strand
CTTCACTTTCAGCATATTGCAGGTTGTTAATGAGTCTGCCTCCAATCCTGTGCCATGTTTTTCTTCATATAGCCCAGCTTCTCAGATTATTTGCTCAGCATATATGTTGAATAAGTATTATGAAATAATACAACCTTGTTGCACACCTTTTTTAAATTTTAAACCATTCAGTGATCCCATGTTCTGTTTGAACAACTGCCTCTTGGTCTTTGTATAGATTCCTCATGAACACAATGGAGTGTTCCAGAATACTCATTTTTTGCAATGTGAATAAGGTAAGAGAGTGGAAAGTGGAAATCTCATTGGGTCATGATTAAAGAAATGGGCTCTGGAATCAGATTGCCTTGTATTAGACCATGGATTCTGTCCTATATTTTTTCGTAATCTTGCATGTTTCTTATACTCTTTTTTTTTTATTGTGAACTTAGTGATAGTGTACATGGGAAAACATTGGCTTTACACCATTTTTTCATTGCAATGATTACAATCTCTTCCATGCATCATCATTCAACAGTATTTGCTTCCATTCCTTGTTTTTTTGTTTGTTTGTTTGTTTGTTTGTTTTTTCTCATGGGGGGGGCGTGTACACAGAAACACTCAGGAATATATAATAATTTAAACAACCAAAGAGCACATTCTGCAAGCCTGCCTCCTGGCTGCCAGCACCACAAGTCCCTTTCCTTCCATGAGTCCAGAGTCCTCAGCTGCTCCCTCTCTCCATTTCCTCATCTCTGCCTCCATCTCTGGTGTCGTTGCTTCTCTGGATAGGGTCCCTCATTCATTCCACTTGTGCTCTTTTACCTTGATGGCTCCAGGGTCCTCTGTCTCTGGACTGTAAGATTAACTACTCTCCCATTTTTGCTACAAAACTTCTACCTTTATAGTTATGACAGTCGCAATGAGTCATGAAAACAATTTCTCACTATTGAATCATAAGAATCTTATCCCAATCTCTTTTCACTAGACCCATCTAGACAAGATGAAAATTTTTCAGTGGGGACTATAATTCCCCTGCATACTTTCCCCCTGCCACATCATCATTTTTATTGCCTCTTTATGACATAAGAAAAATTGAAGTATTTGCTGATGAAGATCCAAGTCTTCAGTAAGTATTATACCTCAAAGAAAACGGAAGTCCACAACTAGTTCTATAAACAACAGCATGATAAATGGAGAAAAGCCTAAAATTGTCCAGGAATTTACTTGGATTCATAATCAATGCCTGTGGAAGAAGAAGTCAGGAAATCAAGTTGGGCAATGTGCAGCAAAAGATCTCTTTAAAGTGCTAGAAAGCAAAAATGCCACTTTGAGGACTATGGTGCACTAGACCCTTAGTCATGGTGGAATTTTATTTTTTAAAAAAACACTCATGGATGTATAATAATTGAAACCACCAAAGGACACATTCTGCAAGCCTGCCTCCTGGCCACCAGCACTCAGCCTTTCTAATTCCATGAATTTAGAGTCCTCAGCTGCTC
>NW_006409603.1:47699-48367 GCF_000296735.1 Chrysochloris asiatica | reverse complement strand
GATACACTTGATTTTTCCAATTTGGAAATTTTAACATATGCTTTTATTTTCCAATTGTCACATATTAAGTGATAGTTCAATCCACATAGCTTTGTCATAACAAATATCAGTTCTAATGATAATTCTGAAACTTCTGTTTAAGAAAATATTTTAAGCAGAAGTTAAATTTTCGGCTTTGTGTATAATCCCTTGAAAGATGAGAATAATTATAAGATTGTAAAGGAAATAAATGAAAACCACAAAGGGCTAAATAAATTTCAAAATGTTTCCTTCTTATTCAAAGATGAGCAGAAACTGCACAGATAAAAAGATGGCTGCACTCCTCGGCATAGAACTAAATGACAAAAATAGGAAGCATGACATCTTTTCCCAGAAAATATCCTCAAATGAGATGTGTTCCTATGTTCCTCTAATGTCTTTGTAGGAGTCATGCCCAGCCTTATATGGAAGGTGTAAGAAAACTTGGGACACTATCAGCTAATTGTTATATGAAATAAAAATGAAAGGCAGCCTTAATGATGGATTAAAGAGAAGTCCAGTGCAAACCTCCAGCAGCAATAACACAGAATACTGGATGAAGCAGGTTCAGGGGATGGTCCCAGAACTCTGAACTACATATAAAGGAATATTTAGAAAGTTTGAAGGCTTACAGCCAGTGGAATTTGTAG
>NW_006409603.1:10385-10854 GCF_000296735.1 Chrysochloris asiatica | reverse complement strand
ACTATGCCAATGAAACGATAGATGATAGAATGAATGTAAAACTAATGTTCTCCCATGTAGACTATCACACAATTCACAATAAAATATTTATTTAAAAAAATTAACTGGTACTAAAATGCAGTGATACAACTGAAATAAAAAATGTTCATCCCTCAAAAAAAAAAAAAAAATTCTACAAAGCATCTTTTCAGACCACAATGCTACAAAACTAGAAATAAACAATATGAAGACCAAGGAAATAAAGTAGAATACATAGAAATCAAATAACACCCTGCTTAAAAGCTGCTGGGTAGTTGAAGAAATAAAATGTGAATTCACAACATTCCTAGAAACAAATGAGAATGAAAATACAACATACCAAAATCTTTGGGAAATTGTGAAAGTGGTGCTCAGAGGACAATTTATTGCAATATATGCACACATACAAAAAGAAGAAAAAACCAATATTAACACATTAACACAGCATCTC
>NW_006409603.1:7362-8887 GCF_000296735.1 Chrysochloris asiatica | reverse complement strand
CATTTGACAAAATTCAACATACATTCCTGATGAAAACACTCAGCAAAGTAGGAATTGAAGGGAAATTCCTCAACATAATTAAAAGCATCTCTACAAAACCAACATCACTCTTAATGGAAAGAAAGCCTTCCCTTTGTGGGCAGGTACCAGACAATGATGCCCTTTATCACCATTCCTGATCAATATTGTTTTGAAAGTTTTAGCCAGAGCTATCTAGCACGATAAGGAAATTAAAGGCACACAAATTGTCAAAGAGTAAGTAAAACTTTCTAATCCCCTCCAGAATCTTCAGAAGTGGGAAATTTACACTTGAAAAGACAAGCAGACCAGCCTGGAGCAATTAGAGGAACAGACATACTTCTTGAAGTCCAGTAGGAAAAATAAAAAAACACAAATGGCAGTTTGATTGACTCCCACAAGAACAAGCAAGTTGTTCACCAGGGAACCCACAAGGCAGCAATCAAGTCCCTTCAGACAAACCCCCTACCAATACTGAAACTCAAAGGGAATACATGAGCAGCCATGTTAGCTTGCTGGTCTACCAAATGAGGGAAAGTGGAGGAAAAGCAGCAATGAAGATATGGGCTGAGTCCAACCACGTTCAATAGACTCCCATCAAACTGGAATGAAACCTGGTTGGCCAGTAGTATGGTGAGACCTGGGGACTCCTGAACCCATGGACAGGGACATAACCACACAGAACTAGAGTGGAGAGTGAAGTATCCAACTAATATGAAGTGAGGGGAGATTCACAAGAACACCCAGACTTGCAGACAGCAACCATGTGACCTAGCTTCAATGGCTGGATGATCAGATCTCGAATAGAAGAAGAAAGAAGAAAGAGGGAAAAAAATGTAATTTGCTGAAATTTGATGAGCTTGATCTATACTTATGGATGCTTAAAAGTGGGAAGGTATCTCACAGCAAGGATTATTCCCACCCCCTCTGTACACAGGGTTGATAGGGATGGGCAACTTAGACATTGGCTACCTAAAATGGACGGGGTGTTGTAAACGCACTAAGTGACTGGTTTACAAGTTTTCAATAGGGAGCTTAGTTTCAGAGGATCCGGGAGAAGGTAGAATCTCCACTGAGTGGCTTCCAATCTGTCTGGACGAGGCTGGTGAAGGGAGATGGGGATAAGACTCTTGTGGTTCAATAGTGAATAATTGTTATCAGGACTGATAGCTGCAAATATAAAGGTAGAAGTTTTGTAATAAAAAGTGGGGAATGGTTGATCTTGCAGTCCAGGAGCAGAGGACCCTGGAATCATTAAGGGATAAGAGCAGGAGCAGAGTGTAGAACTCTATTTAGAGAAGCAGCAAAGTCAGAGAGGGAGGCAGATGATGACATGGACAGATGGAGCGTCTGGGAACTCTAAAGTCATGGTGGGAGAGGAGCTCTGTGCTGGTGGTCAGGGGGCAGGCTTACAGGATATGACCTTTGGTTGTTTGAATGATAATATATTGCTGAGTATTTTGGTGCACATCCAAAACAAAACAAAACAAACAAACAAACAAACAAA
>NW_006409603.1:2762-7097 GCF_000296735.1 Chrysochloris asiatica | reverse complement strand
TTTTTTCCATGTACTTTTTGAAGCTCACACATACACACACACACACAAATATGTGTATATAGAGGATAAAAAGGAGACTTTTTGAGTCCTGGTGTGGTGCCACAAGATAAGCACTTGACCTCAAGGTTGCTTTGAACCGGCAGTTCAAACTCACCAGTCTCTCCTCAGAAACCCTATACAAGTTTGCTATGAGTCAGAACTGATTCAGTGTCCCTTAGACCCTATGTGCAACAGAATAAAACACTGCCCAGTCCTGTGCCATCCTCACAATTGTTGTTGTTATATTTCAGCCTATTGTTACTGCCACTACGTCAAGCCATCTTGTTGGGAGTCTTCCTCTTTTTCCCTTTACAAAGCATGATGTCCTGCTGGAGGAATTGGTCCCTTCTGACGTGTCCAAAGTATGAGAGTGGAAGTCTCATCATCCTCTCTTTTAAGGAGCATTTTGGCTGTACTTTTTCCCAGATAGAGATTTGTTTGTTCTTCTGGCAGCCCATGGTACTTTCAATATTCTTTGCTAACACCATAATTTGAAAGCATTGATTATTTACAGTTTTCCTTATTCATTGTCCAAATTTCACATGAATATGAGATGATTGAAAATAACATGGGGTGGGCCAGGCACATGCTAATACTCAAATTGACATATTTATCTTTAATATTTTAAAGAGGTCTTTTGCAGCAGATTTGCCTAATGTAATGCATCTTGATTTCTTGACTGTTTCATCTATGTGTTTTGATTGTTGGTCCAAGCAAAATATAAGTCTTTGACAACTTCAATCTTTTCTCCATTTATCATGATGTTACTTATTGATGTAGTCTTGAGGATTTTTGTGTTCCTTACAGAGAGATGGCACTTAACAACAACAACAACAACAGAGAGATACAATCCATACTGAAGGCTGTAGTCTTTGATCTTCATCAGCAAGTATTTCAAATCCTTTTAATTTCCAGCAAGCAAGGTTACGCCATCTGCTTATCAAAGATTGTTAAAAAGTTTTCCATCAATCCTAATGTCAGGTTCTTCATATGATCCAGTTTCTCAGACTATTTGCTCAACATATAGATTGAATGAGTATGATCAAAGACCTGGTGTACACCTTTCCTGATTTTAAACCCTTCGGGACCCCCTGCTCTGTTCAAATAACTCCTCTTGGTCTATGTACAGGTTCTTCATGAGAATTCTGAAATTCCCATTCTTTGCAATATTATCCATAATTTGTTATGATCCACACATGACTTTTCATGGTCAAGAAAACACCAGTAAACACCTTTCTGTTATTCTCTGCTTTCCTCCAAGTTCCATCCTCTCTGCTTTCCTCCATGTTCCATCCAGCATCAACAGTGATGTTCCTTGTCCCACATCCTCTTCTGAATCTGGCTTGATTTATTCAATTTCTGTCAGCTCCCTGTCAATGTTCTGCTTCAACCACTTTTGAATTATATTTAGCAAAAATTTGCCTACATGTGACATTAATGATATTGTTCAATGATTTCTGAATCCTGTTGAGTCACTTTTCTTTGGAATGGATCTCTGCCAATCATTTGGCCATTTAGATGTCTTCCAAATTTAGACATTTAAAGAGTTCAAAGAAACCACAAACAAAATTAATAAAGACACAGACAAAACCCAGAATAATTCAGGAAAACGAAACGAAAGGAAAATGACAAAATAAATAGACAAGTAGAAGGCATACAAAAATAAACGAATTAGAAATCTTGCATATGCTTTGACCTTAATACTTACATGTGGATTATTTTTTTATGTGAAATTTTAGAGTATGCTAATGTGTGAGTATGTGTGGGTATGTAATTAGACTCTTAATTTAAAATAGTTGAATTTACTTAATTTATATCATTAGCATTTTTACACACTCCTTTCAATCACAGAAATCCTGCTATTGGAAAAAGTGTCATTACTGTCATTTTCAGAAATGAATCTTTTTCCAGATCAGGAATGCTTCAAAAAGCATAGACTCCATCTTCATGATACAAAGAGGAAGGATTTGCTTTACTGTACAGTATAGCCACCTCTCTACTGGCTCTGCCTCTCAGCTATTTCTTCTTTCTGATTTATTTTCATTGTATGTGGAAATCATTCTCCATGTCCTGTGTTTGCTTTTTTAAAAGGATGGCATACTTCACCATCTCCAATAGGATAGGTGCTTATGTTCCAGGGGAGAAAAAATAATTTCCAATGTTGTCCTCAAATGGCTATGCAGTAATGCATAATTTCACATTTATTAAGTTCATAATTAAAAACTCTTCTAATGATGATTTAAAAATTCAGATCAGGAAAAAATTTTTGCTAAGATAAATGAATATAATTTGTTAAACACTTTAGAGATAAAGTTAGATATAAATGTTAGAGACCATTTATACTAATACATTAAATTATGGTTTCATGAAGCAATTTATGCATACTATCTATGGTTTATAAAGCTAACTAAATAATATTCTGGATAATTTATACAAAATACAACTAAAAGTTATGATTAAATGCTCAAATTTCATTATATAAATATGAAGTTTACACAGTGTGGTGCAGTGAAATAATTAATTTCTTTTCTAGCCATAGTCTTTGCAAACTACCTCCAAATGACATTTTCCTGATGGGTAGGGTAAGAACAGGTAGGAGAAGATACTGATGGATTATATTTCTCAGTTGTGATTGTTTACAAGCCTAATTGGGATTGTAAAAATTTGATATTTTTTACATGTGTATAAAACGAGCCATTTCAGAAGCAGAGGAGGGGTTGGGGCTGGGGGCTGGATCTAGGGGTGGGAGGAGGATCTCATTACTATCAAAGAAGAGCCAGTAGAGGAGCACATCCTTTAGACTCTGAGATCTCTACACATTGAATCTTCTTGACACAGGAACAGAAAGTTGTGACATCAGAGGAAAGACAAGAACCAAGAGCCAGATTATGAGACAGAGTGGTCAGCTGCCCAGTCAATGAAGCAAATAGAGCTGAGTGACTCTGAGTAGGAGGCTTGTTTATAGAATGGGGTACTGTCAGGCATTTGATTGGGGAAACTAAGATCACTATCTCAGAGAGATAGAGCTGAATTACATCAAGCTAGCATTTATGGTAATGGGGTGTTGTTGTTGTTGTTAAGTGCCATTGAGTCGGTTCCGACCCATAGAGAGCCTGAACAGTGTTTCCAAAGCTGTAAATCTTTATGGGAGCAGAAAACCTCATCTTTCTCCTGTGGAGCAGCTGGTAGTTTCGAACTACTGATCTTGTGGTTTGCAGCCCGATTTGTAACCACTACACTACCAGAGCTCCCTGTGGGAATTTGTTAACAGCCCAAATAGAATTTTAAAACAATGTCAGATCAGGGCAGAGACCAGGCTAAAGACCTGGGATCAGAGGTAAGTCTACCTGTGGGCATTGTATAGGAGAGGCTGTCCTGAGTGGAAGAACAATGTCCTAAATGTTTATGACCATGAATTGTAACCTGTTAACTTCCCCTAGCAAACCCCATAACTGTGAGTATGGTGTTTGAGTCCTGTGTAGTCATACTTTTAATTGCAGAACCCACTTAAGTAGAGAGTGCTATGGAAGGGATGGCTTCATATATATATAGTTGGTTGGTTAGTTAGTTAGTTAATACATATATGGTAGTTATGTTCTTTGGAGTCGGTTCCAACCCATAACAACCCAGTACAGGCTTACTGAGAACAGAAAGCCTTATCTTTCTCCTGTGGAACAGCTGGTAGTTTCGAACTGCTGACTCTGAGATTAGCAGCCCGATTAGTAACCACTATGCTGCCAGAGCTCCTTAATATATCGTTAGTCAGTTGGAGTCCTGGTGTGGCACTGTGGGTTAATTCACTGGACTGCAGAGTTACTTTGAACTGCAAGATCTGCAGTTCAAGCACACCAGGTGCTCCTTGGAAACCCTATACAAGGTAGCTATGGGTCAGAACTGACTCGACAGCACTTAACAACAATAACCATATAGTTGTTTAGTAGCTATGAGTCAGAGTAGACTTGATGGTACTTAGCAATAGCAACAAGTTATTGTTAGATAGAATTAGTCAGTTATATAGTTACATGGACTCCTGATGTGGCACTGTAGGATCAGCACTGGACTTTGAACCACAAGGTCAACAGTTCAAACCCACTAGCCACTCCCCAGAAACCCTATACAGAGCCACTACAACTTGGAACTGACTTGACGGCACTTAACAACTATATATGTATATGTTGTTAATATGTTATACATATTAACATGTATTATGCAAAGATTTAGAGTTAGAAAACCAAAAGGGAAGAACACGGTCAGTATTTCTCAAGCTGGGGGAACTGAAGAAAAAATTCAAGCCTC
>NW_006409603.1:0-1192 GCF_000296735.1 Chrysochloris asiatica | reverse complement strand
ATGGGGTCGCTATGAGTCGGTTCCGACTCGATGGCACCTGACAACAACAACAACAACAACATTAACATGTATATATCATAGAAGACTACAGTGAAATATAGCTCTCAAGATATACATTACTCTTCCAGAACTCATCCTCCCTAGCTCTATGTAAGCCTGGAAATTTCATGAATTATTTAAAATTCTGCACCAAAGAATCAGTTGATTTACAGAAATCATTTGCTGTAGCTATTTTCTCAAAAGAGGACCATTTCCAATCCAGAACATGATTAATGTATAAGACTACAGGGGAGGAGGCGGGACTTGATGGTGGATAGGGTAAAGGTATAGAGAAGTTCACTGTCAGCAAAAACACAGAATACCAGGCAAGGCAGGTTCAGAGCAAAGCTCCAAAACTCTGAACCACATATCTAGGAATATTTTAAAAGTTTGAAGATATATTGCTAGTGGAACTTTTAGTGGAAGTAAGAAATAGTGTACTTTTGAATCTGCCAGGCTTGGTGGCCTGGAGCTGACAACTTGTGCAAGACCAAACAGCAAGACCAAGCTGGGGAGCAGACCCATCACAGAATAAAACCACAGAACCTCAGAGCAAAGGTGTGCAATGCACTTTGTCGGTTTTGCTTTGTTCTGATTTTTTTTTCTTTTTGCTATCTGTTCATTGGTCCTCTGCTATTTGTGTACCTCCATTCTGGTGACTAGCAGGGTGCCTGAGTGAGTGGACATCCCACCACACCCAGAACTCATGGGTTCTTCTGTTATGCATGCACATAGATACTCTCAGTATTTAAAGCTATAGGCAGTCCAAGAGCCAGCCCTGAACTGTTTTTTAACAGGGAAAAGGCCAGAACAAGGGGTGTGGAAAGGGAAAGAGAGTTTAAAAAAAAAAAAAAAACAGGCTGAAAATTAAATCCTGAGGTACAGTAAAACTACCAACAGTGGCATCTTGAAATTTATCAAGCAGCCTTGAAAGCAAGAAGCTGAAAGAGGACAGTAAAATCATACTCATATTAGGATACACATTTTTTTCTTCTTCTCTCCCTCCTCTTCCTTTTCTGCAATTATAGACTACAGTATCCTACCTACTTTTTTGTTTCTTTGTTTTTTCATGGTTTTTGATGTTGTTGTTTTGCTGTTCTATGTTCCCCCTTTTACCTTTGGGGGACTATTTCTCTCCCTATATTACCCAAGA
>NW_006409602.1:46560-47872 GCF_000296735.1 Chrysochloris asiatica | reverse complement strand
TGTGTAGCACATTTGTTTAATGTCATTTGATTTCTTGACTATTGCTTCCATGAGTGTTGATGGTTGATCAAGCAAAATGAAGTCCTTGATAACTTTAAACTTTTCTCCATTAATATGGATGTTCAGTGGTGAGGATTTTTGTTTTCTTTACATTGAGGTGCAACCCATACTGAAGGTCTTTGATCTTCATCATAAGTATATTAGATACTCTTCGCTTTCAGCAAGCAAGGTTGAGTATAATCTGCATATCACAGTTGTTAATGAGTCTTCCTCCAATCCTGATGACATTTTTCTTCATACAATCCAGCTTCTTGAGTTATTTTCTCAGCATACAGATTGAATAAGTATGGTGAAAGAATACGTTGCACACCTTTCCTAATTTTAATCCATTAAGTGCGCCCTTTTTCTGTTGGAACAATTGCCTCTTGATCTATGTACAGGCTCTTCATGAGCACTATTAAATGTTCTGGAATACTCATTCTCTGCAGTGCTGTTCATAGCTTGTCATGATCCACACGATTGAAAGCCTTTGTGTAGTCAATGAAGCACAGGTAAACAACTGTTTGATACTCTCTGCTTTCAGCCAAGATCTATCGGACATCAACAATGATATCTCTCATTCCACGTCCTCTTCTGAATCCAGCTTGAACCTCTGGAAGTTCTCTGTCAATGTATGCTTGCAGCTGTTGTTGTATTACCTTGAGTAAAACGTTACTCACATGGGATATCAAAGAGATTTTCCATTGATTTCCACATTCTGCTGGGTCACATCTCTTTGGAATGGGCAAAAAAAGAATCTCTTCCAATCAGTTGGCCAGATAGTTGTCTAACAAATTTCTTGGCAGAGATGAGTGAATGCCTCCAATACAGCCTCAGTTTCTTGAAAATTTTCAATTTTTATTCCATCAATTCCTGGTACCTTATTCTTTGCCAATTCCTTCAATGTACCTTGGAATTTTTCTTCAGTATCATTGGCTCTTGATAATATGCTACCTCTTGAAATGGTTGAACATCAACCATTTCCTTTTGGTACAGTGACTCTGTGTTCCCTCCATCTTCTTTTGATGCTTTCTGCATCATTGAATAATTTGCCCAGAGAATCCTTCAATAACGAATGTTGATGCTTGAATTTTGTCTTCAGTTCCCTCAACTTGAGAAATGCTGACCAAGTTCTTCTCTTTTGGTTTTCTGACTCCACATCTTTGCACATTTTGTTGTAACATTTGACTTTGTCTTCCCAAGCTGACCTTTGAGATTTTCTGTTCAGTTCTTGTACCTCCTCATTTCTTCCATTTGCTTTAGCATCTCTACA
>NW_006409602.1:44117-44823 GCF_000296735.1 Chrysochloris asiatica | reverse complement strand
CCATAGCAAATACTGCTTTTGAGTTCAGGACTAATACCCAATTTTTAACAAAACTCAAGTGGACATCTTCCCAAATCATTGAAGCCTTCCACAATGGAGCAAGCATTTTAAGGAAGATCAGAAAGTTCTCAAAGATGACTAAGAGAGGGAAAACTGTCAGCCTCGACGAATGAAGAAACTGTAACTGAAATACTCAAACTAGTGGAGAAGACCATCAAATTGGCATGGATATGATAGCTACTAAAGTTGGGATCGCAGATGGCACACATTTTCACTAAAAGTGAACTGCTTGGTTTCAGCACACTTTGCACTTGATGTGTGTCAAAAGGGTTGTACTAAAATAAGCTAGCTCAAAGAGCTGATCATTTGGCCAGTCTTTTAAACAAGAACAAAGTTAAAGAAGACACTTTTATGGAAGGAATCATAACTATGGATGAGCCTTGGGTTTACCAATATGATTCATAGAGACAGATTCAATCAAAACAGTGGCTTCCAAGGGGATCCGTTGGACCAGTTAAAATTAAAGCAGACAGGTTAGCCCAGAAGGTTATGTATGGTCACTGTTTTGGGGTACTCCTAAGGTGCAGTCTTCATAGATTTTAGGGAAGGACATAGGGTGACCACAGGGTCCCTATTAGGAAGAAGTTTGGATAAAAACTGAAAACTGCCTTCTTCTATGGAATGTTTGATCAAAATGTCCAGTAAG
>NW_006409602.1:41450-42417 GCF_000296735.1 Chrysochloris asiatica | reverse complement strand
CATGTAGCTAGAAGACAATATGCTGAGTGAAACAAGTCAACCGCAAAACGAATCGGGCTGTGAACCTCAAGGTCAGCAGTTCAAACTACCAGCTGTTCTGTGGGAGAAAGATGAGGCGTTCTGCTCCCATAAAGATTTACAGACTTGGAAACCCTGTACAGTGTCGCTATGAGTTGGAACTGACTCCATGGCACATAACAACAACAACACATATAAAAAGACACAAAAAGGCAAATGTATAGAGCACAAAGTTTATTAATGGTTACTAGGGGCATCCTGCAGTCCTGATGTGGCACTGCAGGATAAGGCAATGGCCCACAAACTCAATGTAAATCACAAGGTTGTGATTCAAACCCACCAGCTGCTCTTTGGCAACCCATACAGGGTTGCTATGAGTTGGAATTGACTCAACAGCACTTAACAACAAAAACAACAAGGGTATTAAGACTGTCACATTCAAAATGGCCAATGCCAATGATTTAGCAGTTGAAATGTAGTTTTCTCCCATGTTGAATTCTAATATTATGTAATTCCCTCTATGATGAGGTTTTCTGAGTAGCCAATTCATTGAAAAGAAGCAGGAAAAGTACTGTTGTATTGATGGGATTGCAACTAATGTTATAAAACAAAATGTGTATAAGTTGTTGAATGAAACACTAATTTGCTCTGTATATTTCCAACCAAACTATAATAAAATGTTTAAGACAATCATACTTGACAAAAATGTAATAACCCAAAAATATATAAAACTTTGACAACAAAAACATAAATAACCCAATCATAAAATGGACAAAGGATGTGAATGACCATTTCACCAAAGAGAAAGTTCAAAAGACGGCTAAGCCCAAGAAAAGATGCTCAGTGTCATTAGTCATCAAAGTGATACAAATCAAAACAACTGTGAGATAGCATTTTCTCCCACTAGGGTGGCTAAGATTAAAAAAAAAAAAAAAAATTGTTGGCAAGG
>NW_006409602.1:39143-39739 GCF_000296735.1 Chrysochloris asiatica | reverse complement strand
CAGAAAGATGTTTAGCTGTGCTTTATTGACTAAGCAAAGGCTTTTGATTGTGTGGATCATGACAAGCTATAGACAACATTGCAAAGTATGAGTATTGGAGAACACTTAATTGTACTCATGAGGAATCTGTACCTGGACCAAGAATCAGTTGTTCGATCAGAACATGGGAACACTGAATGGTTTAAAATTAAACAAAAAAGGTGTGTGACAAAGTTGTATCCTTTCACCATACTTACTCAAACTGTATGCTAAGCAAATAATCCGAGAAGCTGGGTTCTATGAAGAAAACTGTGGCATCAGGATTGGAGAAAGACTCATTAACAACCTGCAATATGCAGATGATACAACCATGCTTGCTGAAAGTGAAGAGGACTTAAAACATTTACTGATGATGATCAAAGAGCACAACCTTGGTATGGATTACATCTCAACCTAAAGAAAACAAAAATCCTCACCACTGGACCAATAAAAACATTCTTATCAACGGAGAAAAGATTGACGTTGTCAAGGACTTCATATTCTTGGATCAACTATCAACACTCACGGAAGCAGCAGTCAAGAAATCAAACGATGTATTCCATTAGGCAAATCTGCAC
>NW_006409602.1:4936-6341 GCF_000296735.1 Chrysochloris asiatica | reverse complement strand
TCTATATGACTCTGGATTGGAAGGGCCCCAGAGTGTGAAGAATGATAGGTCCATTCAGAACCAATGATGAATGGAACACATGCTAATTGAACTGTCTCAAGATTAGAAAATTGTGTGCCCAGCTGTGTTTGAGACTGATACCAGAAACCCAGAACTGCTTAAGAATGCAGAAAACCCCTAGAAAGGGGAGATATATTCCTTTAGTCATTCAGGCATTGGTGGAGGAACACATACGGAAAACTGTTCTGGGATTGCAGTAAATGTTTCATTCTGATTGAACCATAATGATCAAGGGGCAGCACAGGATTGAGACAGCTGTAGTCTGCTAGGAAAAGACTCAGCTCTCAGAATGTATTCCATTCACAGACACCCAGGTCTCTGGATTTCATGATCAATTGCTCACTGGCATACACTATAGTTAGGATATTTTTTGCTTTTGCGAGTACTTTTCTTGTAGTACTTTTCCTTTCCTTCATACCTAGTACAAAAATGGATATCTTTTATGAGGCACACCATATGTCAGGCACTCTGCTGAATACTTCATATATTCATGTGGTTTAGCAATCCTCTGAACTAATTATAATTGTCCCCTTATTCAATGCGTTATTCAAAGGTGAAGATATACAATGTTCTGCTCAACATTACAAATCCAAGGAGGGCACTTTGTATACTCTACCATTTCCCTCTTCTAAACGAAATTTTAAAATGGAAGGAGGGTGGGAGTATACTTAAAATGATTTTCATGTAGTCTACCCCTTTTCCCTCTCCTCTGGATTTGATATGGCACTGGTCAGTATATGCTCAAGAGTCCTGGTGTGGCAGTGCCAGTTAATGAGCTAGATTGCATGTTCTGTTTGAACTGCAAGGTCAGCAGTTCAAGCGCAACAGCTGCTCCATGGAAACTTTATGTAGGGTCACCATGAGTTGGAATTGACTCGACGGCACTTAACAACAACAATATGTGCTCCACTCCTATGTTTGAAGTTAAAGACCAATGGGAGGAATGTGTTTGTTTTCAGAGATCTAAATTCACATTGTGGTCCTTCACTTTACAACAGGAATGAATCCTCTCTGATGTTTAATCTGTAAGCAAATTATTATGTTATATTTTTATGATTCAATACTTATATCTGAATCATTAGTATAATGATTTTAATATAAATATTGGTGTCACATACAAGGTGGAGGTGTGATTACTAGTACTGGGACTGTACGGTCCCATATGTCCCATAATCCTCATAACCTTTCTTTAAATGTTCCAAAAAGCCTCATCTCCATTGTGGTGGTTGTGGCTGCTATGTGTGCAGCTGAGTCAGGTCTGACTTATAGCAACCCTCTCTTTCTTTCTCAACCTCCCTGTCTCATTTGTCCAATCTGTTTCCCCAGACTCCCTAGGTAGGATGGC
>NW_006409602.1:2820-4021 GCF_000296735.1 Chrysochloris asiatica | reverse complement strand
AGCACCACAAGAAAACTGAGTATTTGAAATTAGCATTGTCTCAGCAGTTCCATTTTGTTCAGTATGTTTATGCAGTCAATATATGTATGTATCATTCGTGATGAAACAAACCATGTTCCCTAAAAGTTCCATCCAGTACTGAAAACCATAAGAGTGTAATATGGCTTCTGTTACTATTGAGCTTCATTCCTGAAAAATCTCCACTGTATGAAAGGATGATAGTAACCTCTAATTCTGTGACCAGAAGTAGGTTTCTGCTGCTTCTGAGATTATTAGGTTGCACATAAATGTTTGAGTTTTATTTATTTATTTATTTTTTTACTGCTGTTGTCCTTTTCTTTTTTTATATATTTTTAATTTTTTTAATTTAATGTTTTTATTTTGGATTGCGTGAAAGTTTATAAGGCACATCATCAGTTTCACATTCAACAATTCATATAGCTTGTTTCATTACATTAATTATACTTCCATATATATACCATCAGTTAAAAGTATTTCTCTCTATCCACTTTAGCTTTTTAAAAACCACACAAACAAAAAAACCCACTCAGGCATATATAATAATTTACATCTCCAAAAGGGCACATTCTGCAAGTCTGTCCTGACCACTAGTTCTTAGTCCTTCTGTTCTTAGTTGATGAATCTAGAGACCTCAGCCACTCCCCCTTTCCATGCCCCCATCTCTGCCTCCATCTCTGGCACTGCTACTTCTCTGGATAAGGTTCCGCATTCTATTTGTGCGTTCCTCTCTTGATGGTCTTAGGGTACTCCGTTTCTGGACTGTGAGATCAACCACTCCCTTTTTTTTGTTACTAACTTCTACCTTTACAAGTGTGACAGTTGCGATTAGTCATGATAATAGTTATTCACTATTGAATCTTAAGAATCTTATCCCCATCTCTTTTCACCAGATCCATCTAGACAAGATGACAGCTATTCAGTGGAAACTGTTTCTTCCCCCGCACACTCTTAAACTAAGCTCCTTCTTGAAACCTTATAAGCCAGTCACTTTGTGCCTTTATTGTCCCCTCATTTTAGATAGCCAGTGTCTAAGTTGCCCGTCTCTATCTATCCTGTGCACAGAGCAGATAGCATTAATGCTTGATTTGAAGACTCTTTCCCACTCTGTTGGTATTTAGAGTAACTACCGCTCTGAATATAGGCCAGGTTCATCATGAAGATGTATCTTCTGTCATTATAG
>NW_006409602.1:0-746 GCF_000296735.1 Chrysochloris asiatica | reverse complement strand
GAACCCTTCGAGGGTGGGGCTGGGGTTCCAGTAGACAAAGCACCCCTATAGTCACCAGAATGGAGGTACGCAGACAGCAAGGGACCAATGAACAGATAGCAAAAGAAAAGAATGTCCACACCTTTATCTCAGCAGTTCTGCCAGGCGTCTGTGGCAGCTCTGGTCCTCCCCTACATGGTCTCACGCAAGATGGTGGCTCCTGGAACAGCTAAGCATCCTGGACTAGAAAGGAATAGATTTCTTGCTTCTGCCACAAATTCCCCCAGCTGTGAGCCTTCCAACCTTCTAAGTATTCCTTTATACGTGGTTCAGAGTACTGGGACCATCCCCTGAACCTGCTTGGTCAGGTATTCTGTGTTGTTGTTGGCGGAGCTCTGTACTACACGTCCACCCGATCCACCATCTAGTTTGTTCTCGAGTTTTAATTTTTGACAATGACTCTAATTCAGTAGTTAAATGAGAATATCTATTGCCTGGCTCAAACGTCAAATAGTTCCATACATTTTCTATAGTTACAGCATTTCCTTCTGCGTCTTTACCTTGAAAACCAAGTTGTCCATTGAAGAAGACTGATGATTTCTGTTTCTTTTTCATCTTTTCAGAGATACTGTATGTCACTAACAGTAACTTATGGAGTACTGTGACACTGTAGGATAAGCACTGGAATGTGAACCAAAAGGATGGTGATTTGAGCCCACCAGTCACTCAGTGGAAGAAAAATGATGCTTTCTGCTCCTGCAAAGACT
>NW_006409601.1:57051-57540 GCF_000296735.1 Chrysochloris asiatica | reverse complement strand
TTGGAAACATCAGGTATGTAGCTAGCTCTCTGTACATGGATATGTTGGACTGATCTGACAGTTAGGTAGCTCTCTGTGTATGAACATATTGGACTGGTCTGCCCTGTATGTAGCTCCCAGTATGTGGACATGATGGACTCATCTGCCATGTAGCTAGCTCTCAGTATATGGACATGTTGGACACATTTGCCATGTAACTACAACTCTGTATATGGAAATGTTGCACTACCCTGCCATGTAGCTAGCTCTCTGTATATGACTATATTGGAATTGTCTGCCTTGTATCTAGATCTCTGTATATGAACATGTAGGACTCATCTGATATGTAAATAGTATTCAGTATATGGACATGTTGCACTACTCTGCCATGTAGCTTGAACTCTGCATATGGAAATGATGCACTACTATGCCATTTACCCAGATCTCTGTACATAGACAAGGTGGACTCATCTGCCTTGTAGCTGGTACCCTGTATATGCACATGTTGGA
>NW_006409601.1:53184-55005 GCF_000296735.1 Chrysochloris asiatica | reverse complement strand
GTATATGGACATGTTGGACACATCTGCCATGTAACTAGAACTCTGTATATGGAAATGTTGCACTACTCTGCCATGTAGCTAACTCTGTGTACATGGACATTTTGGATTCACCTGACATGTACCTAGGTCTCTGAAAATGGATATGTTGGACATATCTGCCATATAGATACCTCTTTGTATATGAACATATTGGACTTATCTGCCATGTAGCTAGCTCTCTGTATATAGACAAGTTGTACTCATCTGCCTGGTACCTTGAACTCTGTATATGGAAATGTTGCACTAACCTGATATATAGCTAGGTCTGTTTAAAAGGACATTTTGGACTCCTCTGCCATGTAACTGGTTCCTTGTATATGGCCTTGTTGGACTCCTCTGCCATGTAGCTAGCTCTCAGTATACGGACATGTTGGACACAACATGTAGAAATCTGTAAATCGAAATCTTGCACTACTCTGCCATGTCGCTAGCTCTCTGTATATAGACAAGTTATTCTCATCTGCCTTGTAGCTAGAACTCTGTATATGGAAGTGTTGCACTACACTACCATATAGTTAGGTCTCTATATATGGACATTTGGACTTGTCTGTTATGAAGCTAAACCTCTGTACATGGATATGTTGGAGTGATCTGCAATGTAGGTAGCTCCCTCTATATGAACATATTGGATTTTTCTGCCATTTAGCTAACTCTCAGTATTTGCTCATGATGGACTCATCTGCCATGTAGCTAGTTTCCAGTATATGGACATGTTGGACTACTCTGACATATAGCTAGCACTCAGTATATGGACACATTGAACACATCTGCCATGTACTTAGAACTCTGTATATAGAAATGTTGCACTACACTGCAATGTAGCTAGCTCATTGTATATGAACATGTTGGACTACTCTGCCATGTAACTAGCTCTCAGTATATGGACACATTGGACTCATCTTCCATGTAGGTAACTCTCTGTACATGGATACGTTGGACTGATCTGCCAAGTAGGTAGCTCTCTGTATATGAACATATTTGATTTTTCTGCCTTGTAGCTGGTTCTCAGTAAAAGGTTATGTAGGACTCATCTGCCATGTAGCTAGTACCCTGTATATGGACATGTTGAATTACTCTGCCATGTAGCTAGGTCTCAGTATATGGACATGTTGGACACATCTGCATGTAGCAAGAACTCTGTATATGGAAATGTTGCACTACTCTTTCACATAACTAGCTCTCTGTACATGGACATTTTGGATTCATCTGACATGTAGCTCGGTCTCTGAACATGGATATGTTGGACTGATCTGCCATGTAGCTACCTCTCAATATATGCACACGTTGGACACATCTGCCAAGTAGGTAGAACTGTGTATATGGAAATGTTGCACTTCTCCGCCATGTAGCTAGCTCTCTGAATATAGACAAGTTGGACTCATCTGCCTGGTAGCTAGAACTCTGTATATGGAAATCTTGAACTTAAATGCTAGGTCTGTGTAAATGGACATTTTGGACTCCTCTGCCATATAGCTAGATCTCTGTATATGGACTTCTTGGACTACTCTGCCATGTAGCTAGCTCTCAATGTGTAGACTCGTATGACACATCTGCCATGTAGCTAGAACTCTGTATATGGAAATGTTCCACTACACTTCACTGTAGCTAGCTCATTTTATATGAACATATTTGACTTGTTTGCCACATAGCTTACTCTCAGTATATGGACATGTTGGACTACTCTGCAATGTAGCTAGCTCTCAGTATATGGACACGTTGGACTCATCTGCCATGTAGGTAACTCTCTGTACATGGATATGTTGGACTGATCTGCTAAATAAA
>NW_006409601.1:49285-50661 GCF_000296735.1 Chrysochloris asiatica | reverse complement strand
GGTAGCTCTCTGTATATGAATATATTGGACTTTTCTGTCATGTAGCTAGCTCTCAGTATATGGACATGTTGGACTCATCTACCATGTAGCTAGTACCCTGTATATGGACATGTTGGACTACTCTGCTTGTAGCTAGCTCTCACTATATGGACACTTTGGAAATACCTGCCACATAGCTAGAACTCTGTATATTGAAATGTTTAAAGACCCTGCCATATAACTAGCTCTCTGTAAATGGACATTTTGGACTCCTCTTCCATGTAGCTAATACCCTTTCAATGGATTTGTTGGACTACTCTGCCTTGTAGCTAGCTCTCAGTATATGGACACGTTGGACACATCTGCCATGTAGCTAGAACGCTGTATATTGAAAACTTTCACTACTCTGCCGTGTAACTAGGTCTCTGTATATAGACAAGTTGAACTCGTCTGCCTTGTAGCTAGAACTCTGTAGATGGATATGTTGTACTAAACTGCAATGTAACTAGCTCTCTGCACATGGATAAGCTGGAGTGATCTGCAAATTAGGTAGCTCTCTGTATATGAACATATTGGACTTTTCTGCCATGTAGCTAGTTCTGAGTTTTTGGACATGATGAACTCATCTGCCATGTAGGTAGTACCCTGTATATGGACATGTTGGATTACTCTGACTTGTAGCTAGCACTCAGTATATGGACATTTGGCACACATCTGCCATGTAGCTAGAACTCTGTATATGCAAATATTGCACTACCTTACCATGTAGATAGCTCTCTGTATATGAACATATTGGACTTGTCTGCCATGAAGCTAGCTCTCCATATATGGGCATTTTTGACTCATCTGCCATGTAGATCGTACCCTGTATTTGGACATGTTGGACTACTCTGCCATGTAGCTAGCTCACAATATATGAATACGTTGGACTCATCTGCCATGTAGCTAGCTCTGTACATGGATATGATGGACTGATCTACCAAGTAGGTAGCTCTCTGTATATGAATATATTGGACTTGTCTGCCGTGTAGCTGTTTCTCAGTATATGGACATGTTGGACTCATTTTCCATGTAACTATTACATTGTATATGTACATGTTGGACTACTCTGCCATGTAGCTAGCTCTCAGTATACGGACATGTGGCACACATCTGCCATGTAGCTAGAACTCTGTATAGGGAAAGGTTGCCCTGCTCCGCCATTCAGCTAGCTCTGTCTATATAGACAACTTTGACTCATCTGCCTTGTAGCAAGAACTCGGTATATGGAAGTGTTGCACAACCAGGCCATGTAGCTAGCTCCCTGTATATGGACAATTTGGACTTGTCTTTCATGTGGTTAGTACCCTGTAAATGGACATGTTGGACACATCTGCCATGTAGCTAGAACTCTGTAT
>NW_006409601.1:47969-49185 GCF_000296735.1 Chrysochloris asiatica | reverse complement strand
TTGAACTCTGTATATAGAAATGAGGCACTACTCTGCTATGTAGGTAGCTCTCAATATATGGACACGTTGTACACATCTGCCATGGTGCTAGAACTCTGTATGTGGAAATGATGCACTACTCTGTCATGTAGCTAGATCTCTGCATATAGACAAGTTGGATTCATCTGCCTTGTAGCTAGAACTCTGAATATGGAAATGTTGCACTACCCTGCCGTGTAGCTAGCTCTCTGTATGTGGACATTTTGGAATTGTCTGCAATGTAACTAGCTCTCTGTATATGGACAAGTTGGTTTGATCTTCCAAGTAGGTAACTCTCTGTATATGAACATATTGGACTTGTCTGCCATGTAACTGGCTCTCAATATATGGACATGTTGGGCTCATTAGTTGGTAGCTAGTGTTCTTTTATATGGATATGTTGGAGTACAATGTCATGTAGCTAGCTCTCAGAATATGAACACTTTGAATTCATTTGCCATGTACCTTTAACTTTGTATATGGAAATGATGCACTGCTTTCAAATGTAGCAAGCTCTTTGTATATGGACAGTTTTTACTCATCTGACATGTAGCTAGTTCTCTGTGCATGGATATATTTGATTGATTTGCCATGTAGGCAGTACACTGTATATTGTCATGTTGGACTACTCTGCCATGTAGCTAGCTTTCAATATAAGGACATGATAGACTCATTTCCCCTGTAGCTAGTACCCTGTATATGAACATGTTGCATGACTCTGTCATGTAGTTAGCTCTCAGTATATGGACATGTTGTACACATCTGCTGGAACTCTGTGTATGGAAATGTTGCATTCCCCTACCATGTAGTTAGCTTTCTGTATATGAAAATATTGGACTTGTCTGCCATGAAGCTATCTCTCAATATATGGACATATTGGACTCACTTGCCACGTAGCTAGTACCCTGTATATGAACATGTTGAACTACTCTGCCTTGTAGTTGGCTCTCAGTATATGAACATTTTGGACTAATCAGCCATGGAGCTTGACCTCTGTTTATGGAAATTATGCATTATTCTGCCATTTAAATAGCTCGCTGTACATGAAGTCATTGCACTTGTCTGAAATGTAGCTAGCTCTCAGTATATGGTTATGAAGGATTCATCTGCCATGTAGCTAGTACCCTGTATATAGACATGTTGGACTACTCTGACATGTAGCTAGCTCACAGTATATGGACATGTTGGACACATTTGT
>NW_006409601.1:47114-47857 GCF_000296735.1 Chrysochloris asiatica | reverse complement strand
TTAGACTAATCTGCCTTGTAGCTAGAACTCTATAATTGGAAATGTTGCCCTACCCTGCCATGTAGCTAACTCTCTGTATATGGACATTTTGGACTCGTCTCCCATGTAGCTAGCTCTCTGTACATGGATATGATGGACTGATCTGTAAAGTAGGAAGCTCTCTGTATATGAACATATTGGACTGGTCTGCCATGTGTCTAGCTATCAGTCTATGCACATGTTGAATTTATTAGCCAGGTAGCTAGTACCCTTTAAATGGAAATGTTAGACTACACTTCCATGTATCTAACTCTCTGCATATAGACAAGTTGGACTCATCTGCCTTGTAGCTAGAACTCTGTATATGAATATGTTGCACTACCCTGCCATATAGCTAACTCTCTGTATATGGGTATTTTGGACTTATCTGACATGTAGCTACCTTTCTCTGCATGGATATTTTGGACTGACCTGCCATGTAGTTTGCTTTAAATATATGGAAATGTTGGACACTTCTGCCATGTAGCTAGAACTCTGTATATGGAAATGATGCGCTACTGTGTAATGTAGTTAGCTCTCTGTATATGGACATTTTGGACTCTCTGTACATGGTATGTTGGACTGATCTGCCAAGCTGGTAGCTGTCTCTATATGAACTTATTGGGCTTGTCTGCCATTTAGCTAGCTCTCAGTATATGGACATGTTGGACTCATTAGCCAGGTAACTAGTTCTCTTTATATGTACATGTTGCATTACTCTGCCA
>NW_006409601.1:44843-47014 GCF_000296735.1 Chrysochloris asiatica | reverse complement strand
ACTGATCTGTCATGTAGGTAGCTCTCAGTATATGAACATGTTGGATTCATCTGCCATGTAGCTAGTTCTCTGCATGTGAACATATTGGACTTATATGCCATTTAGCTAGCTGGCTCTCAGTATATTGACATATTGGACTCATCTTCCATGGAGCTAGAACTCTGTATATGGAAATTATGAACTACTCTGCCATGTAGCTAGTTCTCTGTATATGTTCAATTTGGACTAATCTGACATGTAGTTAGCACTCTGTGCATGGATATTTTAAACTGATCTGCCATGTAGGTAGCTCTCAGTATATGAACAGGTTGGACACATCTGACATGTAGCTAAAACTTTGATTACGGAAATGTGGCACTACTCGGCCATGTAGCTAGCTCGCTGTACAAGGATATGTTGGACGGATCTTCCAATAAGGTAGCTCTTTGTATATGAACATATAGGACTTGTCTGCCATGTAGTTAGCTCTCAGTATATGGACATGTTGGAATCATCTGCCATGTAGTTAGTACGCTATATATAGACACGTTGGACTACTCTGCAATGTAGATAGCTCTCAGTATGGACATTTTGGACACATCTGCCATGTAGCTAGCTCTCATTACATGGATATGTTGGACTGGTCTGGCAAGTCGGTACCTCTCGGTATATGAACATATTGGACTTGTCTGCCATGTAGCTAGCTCTCAGTATATGGACATGTTGGAATGATCTGCCATGTAGCTAATACCCTGTACATGGGCATGTTGGAGTACTCTGCCATGTAGCTAACTCTCAGTATATGGACACGTTGGACACATCTGCCATGTAGCTAGAACTCTGTACATTGAAATGTAGCACATCCCTGCCATCTAGGTAGCTCTCTGTATATAGACAAGTTGGACTCATGTGCCTTGTAGCTAGATCTCTATATATGGAAATGTTTCACTACCCTGCCATGTAGCTAGCTCTCTCTATATAGACATTTTGGAATCGTCTGCCATATAGTTAACTCTCAGTATATGGACACTTTGGACTACTCTGCCATGTAACTAGAACTCTGTATATGGAAATGTTGCACCACTTGGCCATGTAGCTAGCTCTCTGTATATACACAAGTTGGACTCATGAGACTTGTAGGTAGAACTCTATATATGGAAATGGTGAATAACCCAGCCATGTAGCTACCTCTATGTATATGGACATTTTGGATGCGTATGCCATGTAGCTAGCTCTCTGTACCTAAATATGATAGACTGATCTGCCAAGAAGGTAGCTATCAGTATATGAACATATTGGATTGTCTGTCATGTTGTTAGCTCTCAGTATATGGACAGGTTGGACTCATCAGCCAGGTATCTAGTAGCCTGTATATGGACATGTTGCACTTCTCTGAAATGTAGCAAGCTCTTTGTATATAGACAAGTTGGACTCATCTGTCTAGAAGCTAGAACTCTGTATAAGGAAATGTTGCACTATCCTGCATTGTAGATAAGTTGGACTTATCTGACATGTAGCTAATACCTTGTATATGGACATGTTGCACTACCCTGCCATGTAGCTAGCTCCCTGTACATAGACAAGTTGGACTTATCTGCCTTGTAGTTAGAACTCTATATGGAAATGTTGCACTACCCTGCCATGTAGCTAGCTCTCTGTATATGTAAACTTTATACTCATCTGCCATGTATTTAGCTCTCTGTACGTGGATATGTTGGCTGATCTGCCAAGTAGGTAGCTCTCTGTATATGAACATATTGGGCTTGTCTGCCATGTAGCCAGCTCTCAGTATATGTAAATGTTGGACTCATCAGCCAGGTAGCTAGTACCCTTTATATGGACATGTTGGACTAATCTGTCATGTAGTATAGGGATACGTTGGACATATCTGCCTTATATCTAGAACTCTGTATAGAGAAATGGTGTACTACCCTGCCATGTAACTAGCTCTCTGTATATGGACATTTTGGACTCGTCTGTCATGTAGCTAGCTCTCTGTACATGGATATGTTGGACTTATCTGAGAAGTAGGTAGCTCTGTGTATATGAACATATTGGACTTGGCTTCCATGTAGCTAGCTCTCAGAATATGGACATGTTGGACTCATCAGCCAGGTAGCTAGTACTCTGTATATGGAAATGTTGCACTACCCTCCCATTAGCTAGCTCTCTGTATATAGACAAGTTGGACT
>NW_006409601.1:42962-44743 GCF_000296735.1 Chrysochloris asiatica | reverse complement strand
TTGCACTACACTGCCATGTAGGTAGCTCTATGTACATGGATATGTTGGACTGATCTGACAAGTAAGTAGCTCTCTGTGTATGAACATATTGGACTTTTTTGCCATGTAGATAGCTCTCAGTATGTGAACATGTTGGACTCATTAGCCTGGTATCTTGTACTCTTTATAAGGACATGTTGGACTACTCTGCAATGTAGCTGGCTCTCAGAATATGATAACTTTGGACTCATCTGCCATCTACCTTGAACTCTGTATATGGAAATGATGCACTACTTTGCAATGTAGCGAGCTCTCTTTACATGGACATTTTGGACTCATCTGACATGTCGCCAGCTTTCTATCCTTGGAAAAGTTGGACTGATCTGCCAAAGTTGGTAGCTCTCTGTATATGAACATATTGGACTTGTCTGCCATATAGCTAGTTCTCAGTTAATGGACATGTTGGACTCATCTGCCATGTTGCTAATACCCTGTATATGTACATGTTGGACTACTCTGCTTGTAGTTAGCTGTCAGTATATGGACCCATTGGACACATATACCATGTAGCTAGAACTCTGTATATGGAAATGTTGCACTACCCTGCCATGTAGCTAGCTCTCTGTATATGGACATTTTGGATTCGTCTGCTTCGTAGTTAGCTCTCTGTGCATGGATAGGTTGGACTGATCTGCCATTTAGGTATCTATCTTTATATGAACATATTGTATTTGTCTGCCATGTAGCTAGATCTCAGTATATGGACATGTTGGACTCATTACCCAGGTAGGTAGTACTCTTTATATGGACATGTTGGCCTACTCTGCCATGTAGCTAGCTCTCAGTATATGAACATTTTGGACTCATCTCCCATGTTGCTTGAACTCTGTATATGGAAATGATGCACTACTCTGCCATGTAGCTAGCTCTCTTTATATGGACATTTTGGACTCATCTGCCATGTACCTAGATCTCTGTACATGGATATTTTGGACTGATCAGCCATGTAGTTTGCTCTCAGTATATGGAAAACTTGGACTCATCTGCCATGTTGCTAGAACTCAGTATATGGAAATGTTGTACTACTCTGCCATGTAGCTATCTCTCTGTATATAGACAAGTTGGACTCATCTGCCTTGTAGCTACAACTCTGTATATGGAAATGTTACACTACCTTGCTATGTACCTTGCTCTCTGTATATGGGCATTTTGGACACATCTACCATGGAGCTAGCTCTCTGTACATGGATATGATTGACTGATCTGCCAAGTAGGTAGCTCTGTACATGCACTTATTGAACTTGTCTGCCATATAGCTAAGTCTCAGTATATGGACGTGTTGGACTCATTAGCCAGGTAGCAAGTACTTTTTTATGGACATGTTGTACTACTCTGCCATGTAACCAGCTCTCAGTAAATGAACACTTTGGACTCAACTGCCATGTAGCTTGAACTCTGTATATGGAAATGATGCACTACTCTGCCACATAGCTAGCTCTCTGCATATGGACATTTTGGACTCGTCTGACATGTAGTTACCTCTCTGTGTATGGATATTTGGACTGATCTGCCATGTAGTTAGCTCTCAATATATCGATACGTTGGATATGTCTGCCATGTAACGAGAACTCTGTATATGGAAATGTTAAACTACTCTGCAATGTAGCTAGATCTCTCTATATAGACAAGTTGGTTTCATCTGCCTTGTGGCTACAACTCTGAATATGGAAATGTTGCACTACACTGCCGTGTAGTTAGCTCTTTGTATATGGACATTTTTTACTTGTCTGTCATGTAGGTAG
>NW_006409601.1:42218-42862 GCF_000296735.1 Chrysochloris asiatica | reverse complement strand
CTTGTGGCTACAACTCTGAATATGGAAATGTTGCACTACACTGCCGTGTAGTTAGCTCTTTGTATATGGACATTTTTTACTTGTCTGTCATGTAGGTAGTTCTATGTACATGGATATGTTGGACTGATCTGCCAAGAAGGTACCTCTCTGTGTATGAACATATTGGACTTGTCTGCCATGTAGATAACTCTCAGTATATGGACTTGTTGGACTCATTAGCCTGGTATCTAGTACTCTTTAGAAGGACATGTTGGACTACTCTGCCATGTAGCTAGCTCTCAGTATATGATAACTTTTTACTTATCTGCCATCTGCCTTGAACTCTGTATATGGAAATGATGCACTGCTTTGCAATGTAGCGATCTCTCTGTATATAGACATTTTTCATTCATCTGACATGTAGCTAGCTCTCTGTGCATGGATATTTTGGACTGATCTGTCATGTAGGTAGCTTTCAGTATGTGGACATGTTTGACTCATCTTCCATGGAGCTAGAACACTGTATATAGAAATTATGAAATACTCTACCATGTAGCTAACTCTCTGTATAATGACATTTCAAACTTGTCTGACATGTAGCTAGCTCTCTGTGCATGGGTATTTTGGACTGATCTGACATGAAGCTAGCTCTCATTATATGGACA
>NW_006409601.1:35322-37039 GCF_000296735.1 Chrysochloris asiatica | reverse complement strand
CCAAGTAGGTAGCTCTTTGTATATGAACATATTGGCCTTGTCTCCCATGTAGCTAGCTCCTAATATATGGACATGTTGGACTCATCATCCCGGTAGCTAGTACTCTTTAAGTGGACATGTTGGACTACTCTGCCATGTAGGTAGCTATCAGTATATGGACACCTTGGACATATCTGTGATGTAGCTAGAACATTGTACATGAAGATATTGCACTTCCCTGCCATGTAGCTAGCTCTCTGTACATGGATATGATAGACTGATCTTCCAAGAAGGTAGCACTCTCTATGTGAACATATTGGGCTTGTCTTCTATGTAACTAGCTCTCAGTATATGGACATGTTGGACTCATCAGCCAGATAGCTAGTACCCTGTACATGGACATGGAGTATTACTTTGCCAAATAGCTAGCTCTCTGTATATAGGCAAGTTGGACTCATCCACCTTGTAGCTAGTACCCTGTATATGGACATGTTGCACAACCTTGCCAAGTAGCTAGCTCTCAGTATAGAGACAAGTTGGACTCATCTGCCTTGTAGCTAGTACTCTTTATATGGACATGTTGGACTACTCTGCATTGTAGCTAGTTCTCATTATATGAACACTTTGGACTCATCTACCATGTATCTTGAGCTCTGTATATACAAATGATGAACTACTCTGCAATGTAGCTAGCTCTTTGTATATAGACATTTTAGACTAGTCTGACATGTAGCTAGTTCTCTATACATGGATATTTTGGACTGATTTGCCATGTAGGTAGCTCTGAGTATATGGACACATTGAACACATCTGCCATGTAGTTAGAACTCTGTATTTGGAAACGTTGACTACTATGCCATGTAGCTAGTTCTCAGTACATGGTATTTTGGACTGATCGGCTATATAGGTAGCTCTCAGTATATGAACACGTTGGATATATCTGCCATGTAGCTAGAACTCTGAATATGGAAATGTTGCACTACCCTGCCATTATGCTAGCTCTTGGTATATAGACAAGTTGGACTCATCTGCCTTGTAGCTAGAAATCTGTATAAAGAAATGTTGTACTACCCTGCAATGTAACTAGCTCTCTCTATATGGATATTTTGGACTCATCTGCCATGTAGCTAGCTCTCTGTACATGGATATGTTGGACTGATCTGCCAAGTAGGTAGCTCCGTGTATATGACCATATTGGACTTGTCTCCCATGTAGCTAGCTCTCAGAATATGGACATGTTTGACTCATCTGCCAGGAACCTAGTACTTTGTATATGGAAATGTTGCACTACCTTGCCATTAGCTAGCTCTCTGTATATCGATATTTTGGAACTATCTGCCAGGTAGCTAGCTCTCAGGACATGGATAGGATAGACTGATCTGCCAAGAAGGTAGCTCTCAGTATATGAACATATTGGACTAGTCTGCCATGTAGCTTCCTCTCAGTATATGGACATGTTGGATTAATTTGCCATGTAGTTAGTACTCTGTATATGGCCATGTTGGACTACTCTGTAATGTAGCTAGCTCTTAGTATATGGACACGTAGGACACATTTGCCATGTAGCTAGAACTCTGATTATGGAAATGTTACACTGCTCTGCAATGTAACTGGATTTCTGTACATGGATATTTTGGACTGATCTTCCATGAAGGTAGCTCTCTGTATATGAACATTTTGGACTTGAGGACCCTGTAGCTTGAACTCTGTATGTGGAAATTATGCACTACTCTGCCAT
>NW_006409601.1:32009-34390 GCF_000296735.1 Chrysochloris asiatica | reverse complement strand
CTCTGTATATGGAAATGTTGCACTACCGTGCCATGTAGCTAGCTCTCTGTATATAGATACTTTGGACTCGTCTGCCATGTAGCTAGCTCTCTGTACTTGGATATGATAGACTCTTGTGCCAAGAAGGTAGCTCTCTGTATATGAACACATTGAACTTGTCTGCCATTTAGCTAGCTCTCAGTATATGGACATGTTTGACTCATCAGCCAGGTAGCTAGTAACCTGTATATGGACATGTTGAACTACTCTACCATGTAGCTCATTCTCTGTATATGGAAATGTTGCTCTACCATGCCATTAGTTAGCTGTCTGTATATAGATAAGTTGGACTCATATGCCATGTAGCAAATATCCTGTATATGGGCATGTTGCACTACCTTGTCATGTAGCTGGCTCTCTGTATATAGACAAGTTGGACTCATCTGCCTTGTAGCTAGAACTCTGTATATGGAAATGTTGAACTACCCTCCCATGTACTAGCTCTCTGTATATGAACATTTTGGACTTGTCTGCCATGTAGCTATCTCTCAGTATATGGATATGTTGGACTCACCTGCCATATAGCAAGTACCCTGTATAAGGACATGTTGCACTACTCAGCCATGAATCTAGTTCTCTATATATAGATACATTGGACTCATCTGTCTTGTAGCTAGAACCCTATATATGGAAATGTTGCACAACCTTGTCATATAGCTAGCTCTCTGTATATCGACATTTTGGTCCTGTCTGCCAGGTAGCTAGCTCTCTGTACATGGATAGGATAGACTGATTTGCCAAGTAGGTAGCTCTTTGTATATGAACATATTGGACTTGTCTCCCATGTAGCTAGCTCCTAAAATATGGACATGTTGGACTCATCAGTTCAGTAGCTAGTACTCTTTGTATGGACCTGTTGGAATACTCTGCCATGTAGGTAGCTCTCAGAATATGGACACATAGGTCACATCCGGCATGTAGCTAGAACGCACACCCTGGAAATGCAGCACTCCCCTGCCATGTAGCTAGCTTTCTAAATATGGACATTTTGGACTCGTCTGCCATGTAGCTAGCTCTCTGTACATGGATATGTTGGTCTGATCGGCCAAGTAGTTAGCTGTCTTTATATAAACATATTTGTATGTATGGATATTTTGGACTCGTCTGACATGTAGCTAGCTCTCTGTACCTGGATATGTTGGACTGATCTGCCATGAAGGTCACTTTCTGTATATGAACACATTGGTCTTGTCTGCCATGTAGCTAACTCTCAGTATATGGACATGTTGGACTTATTATCCAGTTAGCTACTACCTTGATTATGGACATGTTGGTCTACTCTGCCATGTAGCTAGCTCTCAGTATATGGCCAAGTTGGACTCCTCTGCCTCATAGCTAGACTCTGTATATGGAAATGTTGCACTACTCAGACATTTAGCTAGCTCTCTGTATATGGAAATTTTGGACTCATGTGACACGTAGCTACCTCTCTGTGCATGGATATTTTGGACTGATCAGCCATATAGGTAGCTCTCAGTATATGGACACGTAGAACACATTTGTCATGTAGATAGATCTCTGATTATGGAAATGTTGCACTACCCTGCCATGTATCTAGCTCACTGTATAAGAACATTTTGGACTCATCTGCCTTGTAGCTACAACTCTGTATATGGAAATGATGCACTAGTCAGACTTATAGCTAACTCTATGTATATGGACATTTTGGACTCATCTTACATGTAGCTAGCTCTCTGTACATAGATATGTTGGACTGATCTGCCATGTGGTTAGCTTTCAGTATATGAACATATTGGACATATCTGCCATGTAACTAGCTCTCTGTATATGGACACGTTGGACACATCTGCTAAGTATCTAGTACCCTGTATATGGACATGTGGCACTGATCTGCCATGTACCTAGCTTTCAGTTTATGGACATGGTGGACTCATCTGACATGTAGCTAGTAGCCTGTATATGGACATGTTTGCCTAATCTGCGATGCATCTAGCTCTCAGTATATGGTTATGTTGAAACCACCTGCCATGTAGCTAATACCCTGTATATGAACATGTTGAACTACTCTGACATTTAGCTATCTCTCTGTATATGGACATTTTGGACTAGTCGACAATGTAGCTAGCTCTCTGTATATAGACAAGTTGGATTCATCTGCCTTGGAGCTAGAACACTGTATACTGAAATGTTACACTACCCTGCCATTTAGCTAGGTCTCTTTATATGGACCATTTGGACTCGTCTTCCATGTACCTAGCTCTCTGTACATGGATATGTTGGACTGAACTGTCCAGTGGGTAGCTCTCTGAATATGAACAAGTTGGACCACTCTGCCATGTAACTAGCTTTCAACATGTGGACTTGTTGGACTCATCTGCCTT
>NW_006409601.1:30425-31599 GCF_000296735.1 Chrysochloris asiatica | reverse complement strand
TATATGGACATGTTGGACTCATCCACCATGTAGCTAGGACCCTGAATATGGACACGTGGCACTACTCTGCCATGTAGCTAGCTCTCAATATATGAACACCTTGGGCTCATCTGTCATGTAGCTTGAACTCTGTACATGGAAATCATGCACTACTCTGCCATGTAGCAAGGTCACTGGAAATAGACAAGTGGGACTCATATGAATTGTAGCTAGGATACTGTAAATAGACAAATGGGACTCATATGGAAATGTTGCACTACTCAGACATTTAGCTAGCTCTCTGTATATGGAAATTTTGGAATCATGTGACATGTAGCTACCTCTCTGTGCATGGATATTTTGGACTGATCAGCCATATAGGTAGCTCTCAGTATATGGACACATATACTTATAGCTAGTACCCTGTGTATGGACATGTTGAACTACTCTGCCCTGTAGTTAGCTCTCAGTATTTGGACACGTTGGACACATCTGCCATGTATCTAGAACTCTGTATATGGAAATGATGCACTAGACTACCATGTAGCTAGCTATATGTATATGTAAATTTTGGGCTCGTATGACATGTAGCTAGCTTTCTGTACATGGATATGTTGGACTGATCTGCCAAGAAGGTATCCCTCTATATATGAACATATTGGACTTGTCTGCCATGTGGCTAGCTCTCAGTTTATGGACACGTTAGACATATCTGCCATGTAGCTAGATCTCTGTGTATGGATGTTTTGGACTGATCTGCCATCTTGATAGCTCTCAGTATATGGACAGGGTGGACACATCTACCATGTAGTTAGAAACCTTTATATGGAAATGTTGCTCTACACTGCCATGCTTCTAGTTCTCTGTATATAGAGAAGTTGGACTCATATGGCTTTTAGCTAGAACTCTGTATATGGAAATGTTGCACTACCCTACCATGTAGCAAGCTTTCTGTATATGGACACTTTGTACTCGTCTGCCATGTAGCTAGCTCTCTGTAAATAGATATGTTGGACTGATATGCAAGCATGTAGCTCTCTGTATATGAACATATTGGACTTGTTTGCCATGTAGCTAGCTCTCAGTATATGGACATGTTGGACAAATCTACCATGCAGCTAGAGCATAGTATATGGAAATGTAGCACTACAATGCGATGTAGCTAGCTGTCTGTATATAGACAAGTTGGACTCAA
>NW_006409601.1:27647-28850 GCF_000296735.1 Chrysochloris asiatica | reverse complement strand
ATAGACAAGTTGAACTCTTCTGCCTTTAGCTAGAACTCTGTATATGGAAATGTTGCACTACCCTGCCATGTGGCCAACTTTCTGTATATGGACACTTTGTATGCGTCTGCCATGTAGCTAGCGCTCTGTGAATGGATATGTTGGACTGATCTGACAAGAATGTAGCTCTCTGTATATGAACATATTGGACTTGTTTGCCATGTAGCTAGCTCTCAGTACATGGACACGTTGGGCAAATCTGCCATGTAGCTAGAACTCAGTATATGGAAATGTTGCACTACAATGCCATGTAGCTAACTCTTTGTATATAGACAAGTTGGACTCATCTGCCTTCTAGAAAGAACTCTGTATATGGAAATGTTGCACTACCCTGCCATGTTGCTAGCTCTCTGTATATGGTCATTTTACACTCCACTGCCATATAGCTAGCTCTCTCTACAAGGATATGTTGGACTGACCTGCCAAGTAGGTTGCTCTCTGTATACGAACATATTGGACTTGTCTGCCCTGTACGTGACTCTCAGTATATGGAAACTTTGGACACATCTGCCATGTAGCTACTACCCTGAATATGGACATGTTGGACTACTCTGACATCTAGCTAGCTCTCTGTATATGAACATTTTGGACTCATCTGCCATGTAGCTAGCTCTCTGTATATGGCTATGTTGGACTGATCTGCCAAGTAGGTAGCTCTCCTTATATGAATATATTGGACTGTTCTGCCATGCAGGTGACTCTCAGTTTATGGACAAGTTAGACACATCTACCGTGTACATAGTACCCTAAATATGACCATGTTGTACTGATCAGTCATGTAGCTCGCTCTCTGTATATGAACAAGTTGGACACATCTGTCCTGAAGCTAGAACTCTGTATATGAAAATGTTGCACTACCCTGCGATATAGCCAGCTTTCTGTATATGGACATTTTGGTCTCATCTGCAATGTAGCTAGCTCTCTGTACATGGATATGTTGGACGGATTAGCCAATTAGGTAGCTCTCTGTATATGAACATATTGGACTTGTCTGTCCGGTGGGTGGCTCTCAGTATATGGACACATTGAACACATCTGCCATGTAGCTACAACCCTTAATATGGACATGTTGGACTACTCTGTCATGTAGCTAACTCTCAGTATATGCACACGTTGGAAACATCTGCCATGTAGCTAGAACTCTTTATATGGAAATGCTGCACT
>NW_006409601.1:25539-26242 GCF_000296735.1 Chrysochloris asiatica | reverse complement strand
GGACACATCTGACATGTAGGTAGAACCCTGAATATGGACATGTTGGACTTCTCAGTCATGAAGCTAGCACTCCGTATAAGGACACCTTGGACACATCTGACATGTAGCTAGATCACTATATATGGAAATGTTGCACTACTCTGTCATGTAGCTAGCTTTCTGTATATAGACAAGTTGTACTCATCTGCCTTGTGACTAGAACTCTGTATATGGAAATGTTGCACTACACTTCCTTGTGGCTAGCTCTCTGTATATGGAAATTTTGGACTCGTCTGCCATGTAGGTAGTTCTCTATACAAGGATGTTTTTGACTGATCTGCCATCTTGGTAGCTCTCAGTATATGGACAGGGTTGACACAACTGCCATACAGCTAGAACTCTGTATATGGAAATGTTGCTCAACACTGCCATGCATCTAGTTCTCTGTATACAGAGAAGTTGGACTCATCTGCCTTGTAGCTAGAACTCTGTATATGGAAATGTTGCACTACCCTGCCATGTTCCCAGTTTTCTGTATATGGACATTTTTTATTCGTCTGCCATGTAGCTAGCTCTCTGTACATGTATATGTTGGACTGCTCTGCAAATTAGGTAAAACTCCTTATATGAACATATTGGATTTGTCTGCCCTGTAGTTGGCTCTCAGTATATCAAAACGTTGGACACATCTGCCATATAGCTACTACCCTGAATATGGACATGT
>NW_006409601.1:22642-23329 GCF_000296735.1 Chrysochloris asiatica | reverse complement strand
TCTGTATATGGAAATGTTGCTCTACACTGCCATGCATCTAATTCTCTGTATATAGAGAAGTTGGACTCATCTGCTTTGTAGCTAGAACTCTGTATATGGAAATGTTACACTACTCTGCCATGTACCCAGTTTTTTGTATATGGACATTTTTTATTTGTCTGCCATGTAGCTAGCTCTCTGAACATGGATATGTTACAATGATCTGCCAAGTATTTAGCACTCTTTATATGAACATATTGGATTTGTCTGCCCTGTAGTTGGCTCTCAATATATGGAAACGTTGGACACATCTGCCATGTAGCTACTACCCTGAATATGGACATGTTGGACTACTTTGCCATGGACCTAGCTCTCAGTATACAGCACGTTGAATACATCTGCCATGTAGCTAGAACTCTGTATATGGAATTGATGCTCTACACTGCTCTGTAGCTAGCTCTCTCTATATATGAACATATTGGGTTTGTGTGCCCTGTAGCTACCTCTCAGGTTATGGACACCTTGGACACATCTGCCATGTAGCTAGATCTCTGTTTATGGAAATGCTGCACTACTCTGACATGTAGCTAGTTCTCTGTATATAGAGAAGTTGGACTCATCTGTTTTGTGACTAGAACACTGTATATCAAAATGTTGCACTACCCTGCCATTATGATAGCTCTATGTATATGGACATTTTGGAGTCAT
>NW_006409601.1:18766-21717 GCF_000296735.1 Chrysochloris asiatica | reverse complement strand
CAGAGAGCTATATATATGGCAGACGAGTGCAAAAGAGTCCAACTTGTTTATTTACAGAGAGCTAGCTACATAGCATTGTAGTGCAACATATCCATATAGTGAGTTCTAGCTACATGGCAGATTTGCCCAACGTGTCCATATACTGAGAGCTAGCTACATGGTAAACAAGTCCAATATGTTCATATACAGAGAGCTACATACTTGTCAGATCAGTCCAACATATCCATTTACAGAGAGCTAGCTACATGGCAGGGTAGTGCAACATTTCTATATACAGAATTTTAGTTAAAGGTAGATGAGTCCTACTTGTCTACATACAGATAGCTAGATACATGGCAGTGTAGATCAACATTTCCATATACAGAGTTCTAGCTACATGTTACATGTGTACATCCTGTCCCTATACTGAGAGCTACCTACATGGCAGATCAGTCCAAAATATTCATATATAGAGAGCTATCTACAATGCAGACGAGTCCAAAATGTCCGTATGCAGAGAGCTTGCTACATGGCAGGGTAGTGCAGCATTTCCATATACAGTATTGTAGCTACATGGCAGATGAGTCCAACTTGTCCATAACCTAAGAGCTAGCTACATGGCAGACAAGTCCAAAAAGTTCATATATAGAGAGAGCTAGCTACATGGCAGTGTAGCGCAACATTTCCATATACAGATTTCTAGCTACATGGCAGATGTGGCCAATGTGTCCATATACTGAGAGCTATGTACATGGTAGATTAGTCCAACATGTCCATATTCAGGGTAATAGTTACATGGGAGATGTATCCAACGTGACCATATATTGAGAGCCAACTACAGGGCAGACAAGTCCAAAATGTTCATATACAGAGAGCTAGCTACTTGGCAGATCAGTCCAACATATCCATGTACAGAGAGCTAGCAACAAGGCACATGAATAAAAAATATCCATATACAGAAAGCTGGGTACATGGCAGGGTAGTGCAACATTTCCATATACAGGGTTCTTGCTACAAGGCAGATGAGTCCAACTTCTCTATATACAGAGAACTAGATGCATGGCAGTGTAGAACAACATTTCCATATACAGAGTTCTAGCTACATGGTAGATGTGACCACCCTGTCCATATACTGGGAGCTACCAAAATGACAGATCAGTCCAAAACATCCATGTATAGAGAGCTAGCTACATGGCAGACGAGTCCAAAATGTCCATATACAGAGAGCTACCTACATGGCAGAGTAGTACAACATTTCTATATAAAGAATTTTATCTACAAGGCATATTAATCCAACTTGGGTATATACAGAGAGCTAGCAACATGGCAGGGAAGTGCAGCATTTCCATATACAGAGTTGGAGCTACATGGCAGATATGTCCAACGTGTAAATAAACTGAGAGCTAGCCCATGGCAGACAAGTCCAATATGTTCATATAAAGAGGGCTACCTTCTTGGCAGATCAGTCCAACATATCCATATACAGAGAGCTAGCTAGATGGCATATGAGTCCAAAATGTCCATATACAGAGATGTAGCCTAATGGCAGGGTAGGGCAACATTTCCATATACAGAGTTCTAGTCACAAGACAAAAGAGTCCAACTTCTCTATATACAGAGAACTAGCTACATGGCAGAGTAGTTCAGCATTTCCATATACAGAGATGTAGCTACATGCCAGATGTGTCCAACGTGTCCATAACCTGAGAGCTTGCTACACGGCAGACAAATCCATTATGTTCATATACAGAGAGAGCTAGCTGCATGGCAGTGTAGAGCAACCTTTCGATATACAGAGTACTAGCTACGTGGCAGATGTGTCCAAAGTATCCATATACTGAGAGCTACATACATGGCAGAGTACTCCAACATGTCCATATTCAGTGTAGTAGCTACATGGCAGATATGTCCAACGTTTCCATATACTGAGATCCAACTACAGGGCAGACAAATTCAGTATGTTCATATAAAGAGTGCTACCTACTTGGCAGATCAGTATAACATATCCATGTATAGAGAGCTAGCTACATGGCAGATGAGTCCAAAGTGTCCATATACTGAGAGCTAGCCACATGGCAGGGTAGTGAAACATTTCCATATACAGAGTTCTAGTCACAAGCAGATGAGTACAACTTGTCTATATACAGAGAGTTAGCTACATGGCAGAGTAGTGCAACATTTCCATATACAGAGATCTAGACACATGGCAGATGTGTCCAACGTGTCCTTATACTGAGAGCTAGCTACATGACTGAGCATTCCATCATGTCCACATTCAGTATTCTACCTACATATCAGATGTGTCCAACTGGTCCATATATTGAGAGCCACCTGCATGTCAGACATGTCCAATATGTTCATATACAGAGAGCTATTTACTTGGCATATCAGTCCTACATATCCATGTACAGAGAGCTAGCTACATGGCAGACGAGTCCAAAATGTCCATATTCACAGTGCTAGGTACATGGTACAATAGTCCAACATGTCCATATTCAGGGTAGGAGCTACATGACAGATGTGTCCAACATGTCAATATACGGAGAGCGATATAAAGGGCAGACAAATCCAATATGTTCATATATAGAGCTATCTACTTGGCAGAACAGTCCAACATATCCAACAACAGCTAGAAGGCAGATGAGTCTAAACTGTCCATATACAGAGATCTAGTCACGTGGTAGGTTAGTGGAACATTTCCATATACAGAGTTCTAGTCACCAGGCAGATGAGTCCAACTTGTCTGTATACAGAGAGCTGGCTACATGGTAGAGTAGTGCAGCATTTCCATATACAGAGATCTAGCTACATTGCGGATGTGTCCAATGTTTCCATAACCTGAGAGCTAGCTACAGGCAGATAAATCCAATATGTTCATATATAGAGAGAGCTAGCTACATGGCAGTGTAGAGCAACCTTTCCATATACAGAGTACTAGCTATGTGGCAGATGTGTCCAAAGTGTCCATATAC
>NW_006409601.1:16826-18104 GCF_000296735.1 Chrysochloris asiatica | reverse complement strand
CAGGGAAGTGCAGCATTTCCATTACAGAGTTGGAGCTACATGGCAGATATATCCAACGTGTCCATGAACTGAGAGCTAGCCACTTGGCAGACAAGTCCAATATGTTCATATACAGAGAGCTACCTTCTTGGGAGATCAGTTCAACATATCCATGTACAGAGAGCTAGCTACATGGCAGACAAGTCCAAAATGTGCATATACTGAGAGCTAGCCACATGGCAGGGTAGTAAAACATTTCCATATACAGAGTTCTAGTCACAAGCAGATGGGTACAACTTGTCTATATACAGAGAGATAGCTACATGGCAGAGTCGTGCAACAGGTCCATATACAGAGATCTAGCTACATGGCAGATGTGTCCAACGTGTCCTTTTACTAAGAAATAGCTACATGATTGAGCAGTCCAACATGTCCACATTAAGGGTACTACCTAGATGTCAGATGTATCCAACTTGTCCATATACTGAGAGCCAACTGCATGGCAGACATGTCCACTATGTTCATATACAGAGAGATATCTACTTGGCAGATCAGTCCAACATATCCATGTACAGAGAGCTAGCGATATGGCAGAAGAGTCCAAAATGTCCATATACAGAGTGCTAGCCACATGGTAGGGTAGTGCAACATTTCCATGTACAGAGTTCTAGTCACAAGGCAGATGAGTACAACTAGTCTATATACAGAGAAATAGCTACATGGCAGAGTAGTGCAACATTTCCATATACAGAGCTCTAGCTACATGGCAGATTTGTCCAACATGTCATGTAGACAAATACATGACTGAGCAGTCATGTAGAGCTAGCTACATGACTGAGAAGTCCAACATGTCCACATTCAGAGATCTACCTACATGTCAGATGTGTCTAACTTGTTCATATACCCAGAGCCACCTGCATGGCAGACATGTCCAATGTGTTCATATACAGATAGCTATCTACTTGGCAAATCAATGCAACTTATCCATGTACAGTGAGTTAGCTACTTGGCAGATGAATAAAAAATGTCCATATACAGAAAGCTGGGTGCATGGTAGGGTAGTGTAACATTTCCATATACAGAGTTCTAGCTACAAGGCAGATGAGTCCAACTTCTCTATATACAGAGAAATAGATGCATGGCAGTGTAGAGCAACATTTCCACATACAGAGTTCTAGCTACACGGAAGATGCGTCCACCCTGTGCATATACTGAGAGCTACCAAGATGGCAGATCAGTCCAAAACATCCATGTTCAGAGAGCTAGCTACATGGCAGACGAGTCCAAAATGTCCATATA
>NW_006409601.1:1694-16561 GCF_000296735.1 Chrysochloris asiatica | reverse complement strand
GTGTCCATAAACTGAGAGCTAGCCACATGGCAGACAAGTCCAATATGTTCATATATAGAGGGCTACCTACTTGGCAGATCAGTCCAACATATCCATGTACAGAGAGCTAGCTACATGGCAGATGAGTCCAAAATGGCCATATACTGAGAACTAGCCACATGGCAGCATAGTGCAACATTTCCATATACAGAGTTCTAGTCACAAGACAGATGAGTCCAACTTCTCTATATTCAGAGAATGCCATGTACCCTGAATATGTTGGACTGATCAGCCAAGTAGATAACTCTCTGTATATGAACATATTGGACTTGTCTGTTCTGTAGGTGGCTCTCATTATATGGACACATTGGACACATCTGCCATGTAGCTACAACCCTGAATATGGACATGTTGGACTACTCTGCCATGTAGCTAACTCTCAGTATATGGACACTTTGGACACATCTCCCATGTAGCTAGGACTCTTTATATGGAAATGCTGCACTATTCTGCCATGTAGCCAGCTCTCTGTATACAGACAAGTTGGACTCATCTGCTGTTTGACTAGAACTCTGTATATGGAAATGTTCCACTACCCTGCCACATGGCTAGATCTCTATATATGGACATTTTAGACTCATCTGCCATCTAGCTAGCTTTCTGTTTATGGATATGTTGGACTGTTCTGCCAAGTAGGTAGCTATCTAGATATGAACATATTGGACTTGTCTGCCCAGTATGTCGCTCTCCGTATATTGACATGTTGGACACATCTGCCATGTAGCTAGAAATCTTTATATGGAAATGATGCACTTCTCTGCCATGTAGCCAGCTCTCTGTATACAGACAAGTTGGACTCATCTGCTGTGTGACTAGAACTCTGTATAAGGAAATGTTCCACTACCCTGCCACATGGCTAGATCTCTGTATATGGACATTTTAGACTCATCTGCCATCTAGCTAGCTTTCTGTTTATGGATATGTTGGACTGTTCTGTCAAGTAGGTTAGCTCTCTATATATGAACATATTGGACTTCTCTGCCCTTTATGTCGCTCTCCTTATATTGACATGTTGGACACATCTGTCATGTAGCTCCTACCCTGAATATGGACATGTTGGACTATTGTGCCATGTAGCTAGCACTCTGAATATGGAGATTTTGGACTCGTCTGCCATGTAGCTTGCTCTCTGTACATGGATATGTTGGAGTGATCGGCCAAGTAGATAGCTCTCTGTATATGAACATATTGGACATGTCTGACATGCAGGTGGATCTCAGTATATGGACATTTTGGACTCGTCTGCATTGTAGCTAGCTCTCTATACATGGATGTTTTCGACTGATCTGTCATGTAGGTAGCTCTCATTAGAGGGACACGGTGGACACATCTACATTTAGCTAGAACTCTGTATATGGAAATGTTGCTCTACACTGCCATGTATCTAGCTATCTGTATATAGACAAGATGGACTCATCTGCCTTTAGTTAGAACTCTGTATATGGGAATGTTGCACTGCCCTGCCATGTAGCCAGCTTTCTGTATATGGACATTTTGTACTCGTCTGCCATGTAGTTAGCTCTCTGTAAATGGACATGTTGAACTGATATGTCAAGTATGTAGCTCTCTGTATATGAACATGCTGGACTTGTTTGCCATGTAGCTAGCTCTCAGTTTATGGATACATTGGGCAAATCTGCCATGTAGCTAGAACTCAGTATATGGAAATGTTGCACTACAATGTCATGTAGCTACCTCTCTATATATAGACAAGTTGGATTCATCTGCCTTGTAGCAAGATCTCTATATATGGAAATGTTGCACTATCCTGCCTTGTGGCTAGCTCTCTGTACATGGAGATTTTGCACTCGTCTGCCATATAGCTAGCTCTCTGTACATGGATATGTTGGACTGACCTTCCAATGTATATGAACATATAGGACTTGTCTGCCCTTTAGGTGACTCTCAGCATATGGAAAATTTGGACACGTCTGCCATGTAGCTACTAGCCTGAATATGGACATGTTGGACTGCTCTACCATGTAGCTAGCTCTCTGTATATGAACATTTTGGACTCGTCTGCCATGTAGCTAGCTCTCTGTATTTGGATATGTTGGACTGATCTGCCAAATAGGGAGCTCTCTGTATATGAACATATTGGACTGGTCTGCCATACAGGTGGCTCTCAGTATATGGACAAGTTAGTCACATCTGCCATGTAGGTAGTACACTGAATGTGGACATGTTGGACAGCTCAGTTATGTAAATAGCTCTCCGTATATGCACACGTTGAACACATCTGTCATGAAGCTAGAACTCTGTATATGGAAATGTTGCTCTACACTGGAATGTATCTAGCTCTCTGTATATAGACAAGTTGGACTCATCTGCCTTGTTAGAACTCTGTATATGGAAATGTTGCACTACCCTGCCATGTAGCCATCTTTCTGTATATGGACATTTTGGATTCGTCTGCAATGTAGCTAGCTCTCTGTACATGAATATGTTGGACTGATCAGCCAAGTAGGTAGTTCTCTGTATATGAACATATTGGACTTGATTGCCCTGTAAGTGGCTCTCATATATGGACACATTGGACACATCTGCCATGTAGCTACAACCCTGAATGTGGACATATTGGCCTACTGTGACATGGAGATAGCTCTCTGTGTATAGACATTTTGGACTTGTCTGCCCTGTATCTAGTTCTCTGTACCAGGATATGTTGAACTGATCTGCCAAATAGATTCCTCTCTGTATATAAACATATTGGACCTGTCTGCCATATAGTTAGCTCACAATATATGGACACGTTGGACACTTCTGTCATTTAGCTAGAACTCTGTATATGGAAATGATGCACTACCCTGCCATGTAGGTAGCTCTCGATATATGGACATTTTGGACTCGTCTGCCATGTAGCTAGCTCTCTGTACATGGATATGTTGGATTGGACTTGTCTACCATGCAGGTGGCTCTCAGTATATGGACACGTTGGACACATCTGCCATGTAGTAGGAACTCTTTATATGGAAATGTTGCAAAACCCTGCCATGTAGCTAGGTTTATGTATATGGACATTTTGGTCTCATTTGCCATAAAGCTAGCTCTCTGTACATGGATATGTTGGACTGACCTTTCATGTAGGTAGCTCTCTGTATATGAACATATTGGACTTGTCTGACTTTTAGCTTGCTGTAAGTATATGGACACATTGGAAACCTCTGCCATGTAGCTACTACCCTGAATATGGGCATGTTGGACTACTCTGCCATGTAGCTAGCTCTCAGTATATGGATACGTTGGACACATCTGCCATGGAGTTAGAACTCTGTATATGGAAATGCTGCACTTAACTCCCATATAGCTAGCTCTCTGTATGTACACAAGTTGGATTAATCTGCCTTGTACATAGAACTCTTTATATAGAAATGGTGCAGTACCCTGCCACGTAGGTAGCTCTCTATATATGGACATTTTGGATTCGCTTGCTATATAGCTAGCTCTCTATACATGACTCATCTTTTGGACTCATCTGCCATCTTGGTAGCTTTGAGTATATGAACAGAAAGGACACATCTACCATGTAGCAAGAGCTCTGATTATGGAAATGGTGATCTTCATTGCCACGCATCTAGTTCTCTGTATATAGATAAGTTGGATGCATCTGCCTTGTAGCTAGAATTCTGTATAGGGAAATGTTGCACTACCCTGCCATGTAGCCAGGTTTGTTTTTTTTTTTTTTTTAAGGCTTCATATATGTCTCCCCATTGCCTTCTTGCCTGCATGGTTGTTTTTTTTTTTTTTTTTTTTTTTAATTCGTCTGCCATGTAGCTAGCTCTCTGTACATGGATATGATGGACTGATCTGCGCATTAGGTAACTCTTTTTAAATGAACATATTGGACTTGTCTGTCCTGTAGTTGGCTCTCAGAATGGAAACATTGGACACATCTGCCATATAGCTGCTACCCTGAATATGGATATGTTGGACTGCTGTGCCATGTAGCTAGCTCTCAGTATATGGACACGTTGGACACATCTGCCATGTAGCTAGAACTCTGTATATGGAAATGTTGCACTACCTTGCCATGTAGCTAACTCTCTTTATATGAACATATTGGATTCCTCTGCCATGTAGCCAGATCTCTGTACATTGATATGTTGGACTGATCTGTCTATTAGTTAGCTCTCTATATATGAACATATTGGACTTGTTTGCCCTGTAGGTGGCTCTCAGTATACGGACATGTTGGACATATCTGTCATGTAGCTAATACCCTGAATATGGACATGTTGGACTACTGTGCCATGTAGCCAGCTCTCAGTATATGGACATGTTGGACATATCTGCCATGTAGCTATATATCTTAATATGGAAATGCTGCACTACCTTGCCATGTAGCTAGCTCTCTGTATATGGACATTTTGGACTCGTCTGCCATGTAGCTAGCTCTCTGTACATGGATATGTTGGACTGATCTGCCAAGTAGATACCTCTCTGTATATGAATATATTGGATATATCTGCCATGCAGGTGACTCTCAGTATACGGACAAGTTGGACACATCTGACATGTAGGTAGTACCCTGAATATGGACATGTTGGACTGCTCAGTCACTTAGTTAGCTCTCAGTATATGGACACATTTGGAAACATCTGCCATGTAGCTATATCTCTGTATTTGGAAATGTTGCACCACTCTGTCATGTAGCTAGCTCTGTATATAGACAAGTTGTACTCACCTGCCTTGTGACTAGAACTCTGTATATGGAAATGTTGCACTACCCTGCCATTATGCTAGCTCTCAGTATATGGATATGTTGGACTGATCTGCCAAGAAGGTAGCCCTCTATATATGAACATATTGGAGTTGTCTACCATGTGGCTAGCTCTCAGTTTATGGACACGATGGACATATCTGCCATGCAGATACTATTCTGTATATGGAAATGCTGCACTCCTCTGCCATGTAGCTAGCTCTCTGTATATGGACATTTTGCACTCGTCTGCCATATAGCTACCTCTCTGTACATGGATATGTTGGAATGTCCTGCCAAGTAGGTAGCTCTCTGTATATGAACATATTGGACTTGTCTTCCCTGTAGGTGGCTATCAGTATATGGAAACTTTGGACACATCTGTCATGTAGCTACTACCCTGAAATTGGAAACGTTGGACTACTCTGCCATGTAGCTAGCTCTCTGTATATGGACATTTTGGACTCGTCTGCCATGTGGCTAGCTCTCTGTTCATGGATATGTTGGACTGTTCTGCCAAGTGGGTAGCTCTCTATATATGAACATATTGGACTTGTCTGCCCTGTATGTGGTTCTCCATATATGGACACGTTGGACATATCTGTCATGTAGCTCCAAACCTTAATGTGGTCATGTTGGATTATTGTGCCATGTAGCTAGCTCTGTGGATATGGACATTTTGAACTCGTCTGCCATGTAGCTACTATCCTGAACATGGAAACGTTGAACTACTCTTCCATGTATGTAGCTATCCGTATATGGACATTTTGGACTCTTCTGCCACGTAGCTAGGTCTCTGTAAATGGATATCTTGGACTGATCTGCCAAGTAGGTAGCACTCTGTATATGAACATATTGGACTTGTCTGCCATGCAGGTGGTTCTCAGTATATGGACAAGTTGGACATATCTGCCATGTATGTAGTTCCCTGAACATGGACATGTTGGACTACTCAGTCATGTAGCTAGCTCTCAGTATATGGAAACGTTGCAAACATCTGCCATGTAGCTAGTACTCTGTATATGGAAACGTTGCACTACCCTGCTATGTAGTTCAATCTCTATATATAGACAAGTTGGACTCGTCTGTTTTGTAGTGAGAAATCTGTACGTGAAAATGTTGCACTACCTGCATGTAACTATTTCTCTGTATATGGACATTTTGGACTCGTCTGAAATGTAGTTAGTTCTCTGTACATGGATATGTTGGAATGATCTTCCAAGTAGGTCACTCCCTGCATATGAACATATTGGACTTTTCTGCCAAATAGTTCACTCTCTGTACATGTATATGTTGGACTGATCTGCCAAGTTGGTAGCTCTCTGTATATGGACATTTTGGACTCGTATACCATGTAGCTAGCTTTCTGTACATGTCTATGTTGGACTGATCTGCCAAGCAGGTAGTACTCTGTATATGAACATATTAGACTTTTCTGCCCTGTAGATGGCTCTCATTATATGGACACATTGGACACATCTGCCATGTAGCTACTACCCTGAATATGGACATGTTGGACGACTCTGCCATGTAGCTAACTCTCAGTATATGGACATGTTGGACACATCTGCCATGTAGCTAGAATTCTTTATAGGGAAATGCTGCACTACTCTTCCATGTAGCCAGCTCTCTGTATACAGACAAGTTGGACTCCTCTGCCTTGTGACTAGAACTCTGTATATGGAAATGTTCCACTACCTTGCCACATGGCTAGATCACTATACATGGATATTTTAGACTCATCTGCCATCTAGCTAGCTCTCTGTTCATGAATATGCTGGCCTGTTCTGCCAAGTAGGTAGCTCTCTATATATGAACATATTGGACTTGTCTGCCCTGTATGTGGCTCTCTGTATATGGACACGTTGGACACATCTGTCATGTAGCTCCTACCCTGAATATGGACATGTTGGACCATTGTGCCATATAGCTTGCTCTCTGAATATGGACATTTTGCACTCGTCTACCATGTAGCTAGCTCTCTGTACATGGATATGTTGGACTAATCTGTCAAATAGGTAACACTCTGTATATGAACATATTGGACTTGTCTGCCACGCTTGTGGCTCTCAGTATATGTACAAGTTTGACACATCTGACATGTAGGTAGTACCCTGAATGTGGACATGTTGGACTTCTCAGTCATGTAGCTAGCTCTCAGTATAAGGACAGATTGGACACATCTGCCATGTAGCTAGATCTCTGTATATGGAAATGTTGCACTACTCTGACATGTAGATAGCTCTCTGTATATAGACAAGTAGTACTCATCTGCCTTGTGACTAGAACTCTGTATATGGAAATGTTGCACTACCCTGTCATGTGGATAGCTCTCTGTATATGGACATTTTGGACTTGTGTGCCATGTAGCTAGATATCTGTACATGGATATGTTGGACTAATCTGCCAAGAAGGTAGCCCTCTATATATGAACATATTGGACTTGTCTGCCATGTAGCTATCTCTCAATTTATGGACGCGTTGGACACATCTGTCATGTAGCTACTACTCTGTATATGGAAATGCTGCACTACTCTACCATGTAGCTAGCTCTTTGTATATACACAAGTTGGATTAATCTGCCTTGTAGGTAGAACTCTATATGTAGAAATGTTGCACTACCCTGTCCATATACAGGTAGCTCTCTGTATATGGACATTTTTGACTCGTCTGCTATGTAGCTAGCTCTATTTACATGGATATTTTGGACTGATCTGCCATGTAGGTAGCTCTCAATATATGGACAGGTTGGAAACATCTACCATGTAGCTATAACTCTGTATATGGAAATGTTGATCTACACTGTCATGTATCTAGCTCTGTGTAAATAGACTACTTGGACTCATCTGCCTTTTAGCTAGAACTCTGTATATGGAAATGTTGCACTACCCTGCCATATGGCTAGCTCTCTGTATAGGGACATTTTGCACTCATCTGCCATAGAGCTACCTCTCTGTACATGGATATGTTGGAATGACCGGCCAAGTAGGTAGCTCTCTGTATATGAAAATATTGTACTTGGCTTCCCTGTCGGTGGCTCTCAGTATATGGAAACTTTGGACATGTCTGCCATGGAGCTACTACCCTGAATATGGACACGTTGGACTACACTACCATGTAGCTAGCTCTCTGAATATGGACATTTTGGACTCGTCTGCCATGTAGCTAGCTCTCTGGACATGGATATGTTGGACTGATCTGCCAAGTAGGTAGCACTCTGTATATGAACATATTGGACTTGTCTGCCTTGCATGTGACGACTCTCAGTATATGGACAAGTTGGACACATCTACCATGTAGGCAGTACCCTGAACATGGACATGCTGGACTGCTCAGTCATGTAGCTAGATGTCAGTATATGGAAACATTGCAAACATATGCCATGTAGCTAGTACTCTGTATATGGAAACGTTGCACTACACTGCCATGTAGTTCAATCTCTATATATAGACAAGTTGACTCTTAGGCTTTCTAGCTAGAAATCTGTACATGAAAATGTTGCACTATCCTGCATGTAACTAGCTCTCTGTATATGGACATTTTGGACTCGGCTGCCACGTAGCTAGCTCTCTGTATATAGATATGTTGGAATGATCCTCCAAGTAGTACGCTCTCTGTATATGAACATATTGGAGTTGTCTGCCATATAGTTCGCTCTCTGTACACGTATATGTTAGACTGATCTGCCAAGTAGGTAGCTCTCTGTATATGACCATTTTGGACTCATCTGCCATGTACCTAGCTTTCTGTACTTGGCTATGTTAGACTGATCTGCCAAGTAGGTAGCTCTCTGTATATGACCATTTTGGACTCATCTGCCATGTACCTAGCTTTCTGTACTTGGCTATGTTAGACTGATCTGTCAAGTAGGTAGCACTCTGTATGTGAATATATTGGACTTGTCTGCCATGCAAGTGGCTTTGAGTATATGGACAAGTTGGACACATCTAGCATGTATGTAGTACACTGAATATGGACATGTTGAAATACTCAGTCATGTAGCTCGCTCTATGTATATGGACATATTGGACACATCTGCCATGTAGCCAGAACTCTATACATGGAAAAGTTGCTCTACATTGCCATGTATCTAGCTCTATATATAAACATGTTGGAGTCATCTGCCTTGTAGCCTGAACTCTGTATATGGAAATGTTGCACTACTCTTCCATGTGGCTAGCTCTCTGTATATGGACTAGATAGATTTATCTACCTTGTAGCTAGAACTTTATATATGGAAATGTTGCACTACACTGCCATTTGACAAGCTTTCTGTATATGCAAATTTTGTACTCTTCTGTCCTATAGCTAGCTCTCTGTATATGAATATATTGGACTTGTCTGTCCTGTAGGTGACTCTCAGTATATGGACACGTTGGACACATCTGCCATGTAGCTAATACCCAGAATATGGACATGTTGGACTACTCTGCCATTTTGCTAGCTCTCCGTATATGGACACGTTGGACACCTCTGCCATGCAGCTAGAATTCTGTATATGAAAATGCTGCACTACTCTGCCATGTAGCTAGCTCTCTGTATATAATCAAGTTGGACTCATCTGCCTTGTGACTAGAACTCTGTATATGATAATGTTCCACTACCCTGCCATGGGGCTAGCTCTCTGTATGTGGACATTTTGGACTCATATCCCATGTAGCTAGCTCTCTGTACATGGATATGTTGGACTCATCTTTCAAGTAGGTAGCTCTCTGTATATGAACATATTGGACTTGTCTGCCCTGTTGGTGGATCTAAGTATATGAACACGTTGGACACATCTGACATGTAGCTAGAACTCTGTATATGGAAATGTTGCACTACTCTGCCATGTAGCTAGCTCTCTGTATATAGACAAGTTGTACTCATATGTCTTGTGACTAGAACTCTGTATATGGAAATGTTGCACTACCCTGCCACGAGGCTAGCTCTCTCTATATGGATATTTCAGACTTGTCTACCATGTAGCTAGCTTTCATGGCAGTGTTGTGCAACATTTCAATATACAGAGTTCTAGTTACAAGGCAGATGAGTACAACTTATCTAAATACAGAGATCTAGCTACATGGCAGGGGAGTGCAACATTTCCATATACAGAGTTCTAGCTACAAGGCATATGAGACCAACTTGTCTATATACAGAGAGCTAGCTATATGGCAGAGTAGTGCAAAATTTCCATATACGGAGTTCTAGCTACATGGAAGATGTCCAACTTTTCCATATACTGAGAGCTACCTACATGGAAGATCATTCCAAATTATCCATTCACAGAGAGATAACTACATGTCAAATAAGCCAAAAATTACCATATACTGAGAGCTAGCCACATGGCAGGGTAGTGCAACATTTCCATATACAGAGTTCTAGCTACATGGCAGATGTGTCCAACATGTCCATATACTGAGAGCTAGCTATATGGCAGACAAGTCCAATATGTTCATATACAGAGAGGTATCTACTTAACAGATCAGTCCAACATATCCAGGTACAGAGAACTAGCTACATGGCAGACGAGTGCAAAATGGATATACACCGAGAGCTAGCTCCATGTCACAGTAGGCCAAAATGTCCATATTTAGGGTAGTAGCTACATGATAGATGTGTCCAAAGTGTCCATATATGGAGAACCACCTACAAGGCAGACAAGTCCAATATGTTCATATATAGAGAGCTACCTACTTGGAAGATCAGTCCAACATATCCATGAACAGAGAGCTACCTACATGGCAGACGAATACAAAATGTCCAGATACAGAGAGCTAGCCACATGGCAGGGTAGTGGAACATTTCCATATACAGAGTTCTAGTCACAAGGCAGATGAGACCAACTTGACTATATACAGAGAGGTTGCTACATGGCAGAATAGTAGAGCATTTTCAAATACCGAATACTATCTGCATGGCAGATGTGTCCAACGTGTCCATATACGGAGAGCTAGCTAAATGGCAGAGTAGCCCAATATGTCCATATTCAGGTTAGTAGCTACATGGCAGATGTGTCCAACGTGTCCATATACTGAAAGCCACCTACAGGAAATACAAGTACAATATATTCATATACAGAGAGCTACCTATTTGGCAGATCAGTCCAACATATCCACGTACAGAGAGCTAGCTACATGGCAGACGAGTACAAAATGTCCTTATACAGAAAGCTAGCCAAATGGCAGGGAAGTGCAACATTTCCATATACAGAGTTCTAGCTACATGGCATATGAGTCCATCTTGTCCATATACAGAGAGCTAGCCACATGGAAGAGTATTGCAACATTTCCATATACAGACTTCAAGCTACATGGTAGATGAATCCACCCTGTCCATATACTGAGAGCTACCAAGATGGCAGATCAGTACAAAATACCCATGTATAGAAAGCTAGCGTCATGGCAGACGAGTACAAAATGTCCTTATATAGAGAGCTACCTACACGGCAGGGTACTGTAACATATCTATATAAAGAGTTCTATCTACAAGGCAGATTAATCCAACTTGTGTATCTAAAGAAAGCTAGCAACATGGCATGGTAGTGCAACATTTCCATATAACGAGTTCTAGCTACATGGCAGATTTATCCACTGTGTCCCTATACTGACAGCTCGCTACATGGCAAACAAGTCCAATATGTTCATATACAGAGAGATACATACTTGTCAGATCAATCTAACATATCCTTTTACAGAGAGCTAGCTCCATGGCAGACGAGTACAAAGTGTCCATATACAGAAAGCTGGCTACAAATCAGGGTAGTGCAACATTTCCATATACAGAGTTGTAGCTACAAGGCAGATGAGTCCAAATTGTCTATATACAGAGAGCTAGATACATGGCAGTGTAGAGCATCATTTCCATATACAAATTTCTAGCTACATGATAGATGTGTCCAACCTGTCCATATATTGAGAGCTACCTACTTGGCATATCATTCCAAAATATCCATGTAAAGAGAGCTAGCTACATGGCAGGGTAGTGCAACATTGCTATATAAAGAGTTCTATCTACAAGGCAGATTAATCCAACTTTTGTATTTACAGAGAGTTAGCTACATGGCAGGGAAGTGCAGCATTTCCATATACAGAGTTGTAGCTACGTGGCAGATATGTCCAACGTGTCCATAATCTGAGAGCTAGCCACATGGTAAACAAGTCCAATAAGTTCATACATAGAGGGCTACCTTCTTGGCAGATCAGTCCAACATATCCATGTACAGAGAGTTAGCTACATGGCAGACGAGTCCAAAATGTCCATGTACAAAGAGATAGCCTCATGACAGGGTAGTGCAACATTTTCACATACAGAGTCCTAGTCACAAGGCAGATGAATACAACTTGTCTATATACAGACAGCTAGCTACATGGCAGAGTAGTGCAACATTTCCATATATAGAGTTCGAGCTACATGTCAGATGTGTCCAACGTGTCCATATACTGAGAGTTCGCTACATGGCACAGTTGTCCAACACGTCCATAATCAGGGCAGTAGCTACATGACAGATGTGTCCAACGTGTCCATATACTGAGAGCCACCTAGACAGTATAGAAGTCCAACATGTTCATATATAGAGAGCTAGCTAATTGACAGACCAGTCCAACATATCCATGTACAGTGAGATAGCTACATGGCAGACGAGAACAAAATATCCATATAGACAGCTAGCCACATGGCAGAGTAGTGCAACATTTGCAAATACAGAGTTGTAGCTACAAGGAAAACGAGTCCAACTTGTCTATATACAGAGAGCTAGCTACATGGCAGTGTCAAGCCACTTTTGCATATACAGAGTCCTAGCTACATGGCAGATGTGTCCAACGTGTCCATAATCTGAGAGCTAGCTACAGGGCAGACAAATCCAATATGTTCATATACAGGGAACTACCTACTTGGCAGATCAGTCTAACATATCAATGTACAAAGTGCTAGCTATATGGCAGACGAGTCCAAAATGTCCCCATACAGAGAGCTAGCTATATGGCAGGGAAGAACAACATTTCCATATACAGAGTTCAAGCTACACACGGATGAGTGCAGATTGTCTATATATAGCGAGATAGCTACATGGCAGAGTAGTGCAACACTTGCATATACAGAGTTCTATCTTTATGGCAGATGTGTCCAACATGTCCATATACTGGGAACTAGCTACATGGCAGAGTAGTCCAACATGTCCATATTCAGTGTAGTACTATATGACAGAAGTGTCCAATGTGTACATATACTTAGAGCAACCTACAAGGCAGACAGTCCAATATGTTCATATACAGAGAGCTACCTACTTGGAAGATCAGTCCAACATATGCATGTACAGTGAGCTAGCTACAGGGCACATGAGACCAAAATGTCCATATACATAGACCTAGCTACATGGCAGGGTTGTGCAACATTTCCATATACAGAGCTCTAGCTACATGACATATGTGTCCAACATGTCCATATACTGAGACAAGTCCAATATGTTCATATACAGAGAGGTATCTACTTGGCAGATCAGTCCAACACATCCAGGCACAGAGAACTAGCTACATGGCAGACAAGTGCAAAATGGATATACACAGAGAGCTAGCTCCATGTCACAGTAGGCCAACATGTTCATCTTCATGGTAGTATACCTTAATGCAGTGGTCTCATTGGTGTAAGACAAGCTTAGGTTTCATTCCTGTTTATGATAATGCTTCCTTGTTGAATCGTGTGTATCTTTCAACTGTCCTTATAAATTAGTTAATACTATGAAATCAGATGCTAGGAAAGTGTTTTATTCAAAGAGTATAGAATCCTATAAGGCAAGCAAAAAACATTGTTTGTAGATTCCTGCCGAACAGCGCATTTCACATTGTTTGCCTTCCATCCAAAAAGGACACTATTTTCAATTTAGGAATCAATTCCTTTGTGTGAAACTGAAAACTCGCTTGGTATGAAAAGCCTATGAAGTGGTCTTTTGAAAGAGCCAGGAACCTTGTAACTGATCGAATGATGTTGCCATGAAGAAACTGGCTAACACATAGTTTCTGACACAGCTAAAAGCTTCTTTGGACAGCAAAACACTGTAACATGTTACTATTTCTATCCTGCCATTACAGAAAGAAAATAGTTTCCTAAATCATGATGCCCTTAGAGAAACGGTCTCATTAGTGTAAGACAAGCTTAGGTTTCATTCCTGTATATGAAAATGCTTTCTTGTTGAATCATGTGTATCTTTCAACTTTGCTTATAAGTTAGTTAATACTTTGAAATCAGATGCTAGGAATGTGATTTATTCAAAGAGTAAAGAGTCCTATAACGCAAGCAAAAGACATTGTTTGTAGATTCCTGCCGAACAGCACATTTTATATTGTTCGCCTTCCACCTACGAAGAACCCTAATTTCAATTTAGGAATCAATTCCTTTGTGTGAAACTGAAAACCTGCTTGGTACGAAAAGTCTATGAAGTGGTCTTTTGAAAAAGCCAGGAACCTTGTAACTGATCGAATGATGTTGCCATGAAGAAACTGGCTAACACATAGTTTCTGATACGGTTAAAAGCTTCTTTGGACAGCAAAACATTGTAACATGTTACTATTTCTATCCTGCCATTACAGAAAGAAAATAGGTTCCTAAATCATGATGCCCTTAGAGAAACGGTCTCATTAGTGTAAGACAAGCTTAGGTTTCATTCCTGTATATGAAAATGCTTTCCTTGTTGAATCATGTGTATCTTTCAACTGTCCTTATAAGTCAGTTAATACTTTGAAATCAGATGCTAGGAATGTGATTTATTCAAAGAGTAAAAAGTCCTACAAGACAAGCAAAAGACATTGTTTGTAGATTCCTGCCGAACAGGACATTTGACATTGTTCGCCTTCCAACTAAAAAGGACACTAATTTCAATTTAGGAATCAATTCCGTTGTGTGACACTGAAAACCTGCTTGGTAAGAAAAGCCTATGAAGTGGTCTTTTGAAAGAACCAGGAACGTTGTAACTGATAGAATGATGTTGCCATGAAGAAACTGGCTAATACATAATTTCTGACACTGCTAAAATCTTCCTTGGACAGCAAAACACCGTAATATGTTACTCTTTCTATCCTGCCATTAAAGAAAGAAAAATATTTAAGAGGTTTATTAGATAGTAAAACTCTCTAAAACGTGAATGTGTTCT
>NW_006409601.1:0-739 GCF_000296735.1 Chrysochloris asiatica | reverse complement strand
CTTTTTGCTAAGAAGCCTACCGATTTCACTTGCAAATTGAATTGCTTTTTGTGAAACTGAAATCTCGCTTCCTATGAAAAGCATATGATATTGTCTTCCGAAACAGCTAAGATGCTTAAAACGGAGACATTCAGGATAACACGAAGAAACTGGCAAATGTGAGCTTTCAAAAACATCTAAGAGGTTCCTTGGGTAGTAAAACTCTCTAAAAGGTGAATGTTTTCTACCTTGCCAATACAGCAAGAAAATAGTATCCTAGGTCATGAAATCCTGAACGAAACGTTCTGTTTAGAGTAATACAAGTTTTGTATTCATTCCTATACGTGAAATAGCTTCCCCAATGGATTCCGTTGTCTCTTTCAACAGTTCTTACTATTCATCACTTAGGAAGCAAATTCATGTAGGCTGTCTTTTTCAAACAGATAGTTTTTCTATAAGTCACCCAAGAAACAGAGTTTTAAGTTTCCTGGTATGTAACACAATTAAGGTTTATAGCCTTTCTGCTAAAAAGCCTACTGATTTCACTTGTGAATAGAATTGCTTTTTGTGAAACTGAAATCTCACTTCCTACGGAAAGCATAAGAAATGGTCTTCAGAAACAGCTCAGAAACTTAAAACTGATAGATTCGTGGTAATACAAAGAAACTGACAAATGTGAGCTTTCAAAAACATGTAATAGATTCATTAGGTAGTAACACTCTTTACAATGTGAATGTGTTCTACCTTGCTAATACAGCAA
>NW_006409600.1:48590-50500 GCF_000296735.1 Chrysochloris asiatica | reverse complement strand
GAAGCAAAATAGGTGATTTATTGAAATTAAAATGGATTACCTGCTTTATAAACCTTCGCTCAATTCACAATAAAATGTTGAAATATATAAATAAATAAAGGTAGCTGGAGGGCAAAACTAACCAGTTCAAAGTCACAGCCACCCTGTGCACAGCAACACAAAATTGCCTGGCCTGCAAATCTATTTGTCTTTGGGCAAATTGTTTCACCTGTCTGGGCTTCATTTTCCCCTTCTGCAAAGTGTGGAAAATAATACTGTTGTGTAAGGCACTTGTGAAAATTAAATGAGACAATATATGTTAAATATTGTGGCATATAATAGGTGTTTTTAGATTATTATTTTTTTTCTTTTAAGCCTTGAAAATGGCCAAATTATGTTCTCCTCACTTTTTATGATGTGGCTCTGTAGAATAAGCATTGGACTACTAACCACAAGGTTGGCAAATCAAAACTCACAAACTTCTCCTTGGAAACCCTATATAGGTTAGCTCTGAGTTGGAACGGACTCAACGGCACTTAATGGCATCAACAATATAGAAACATGTAACAGCTCAATCTGGAAAAATCTAGTAACTTGCAGAATTTGGAAAAAATGTTGAATGTCAAAATATAAGTCAAAGCTTTAGATTAAAATTATTTCTATCTCTTAAAATCCTTATTTGCTTCATTTTGAGACAAAGTTTGTTTTCATCTATCAGTTTCTTACACGTCTACATCATAAGGACAACAGCTTGTGTGAGAGTCTGTTTGAGGTCTAACAACTGACAAGAATCTAACAGCCTTTTCATTGCCAAAGAAAAATATGTTGCCAAATGCAAACACAGCTTGAATTCAGATGGAGTGTCCTTTAAATTCTGAGCAATTTTTCAATTTGGCTTTTTTTTTTTTCAATTTAGCAACCCCTAAAAACCTGATCCTTACCAAAGAGTAAAATGAAGGGAAAATTCAGGAAAGCAAGTCTCTTTTTTCTTCACACATAAGGATAAAGCAAAATGTCTATCAAATAACAAAACTATAATTCATACCAGATTACGCAAAATGTGTTTGCACATATGTTAAGCTTACAGATAAATCTAATTAGGGAAAATATGTGATTCTCAGTTCCTCACTCACTCATCCTTCTTTTGTTTTAATTATGGGTGTGCTTCATTCCAAGCTCTCTGAAACACTGAGGTTAGACTGTGCAACATGTTTGAAAAGTACCAGTTTTCATGCAACAACAACTATATGGAGACCTGAGAACATGTTCATGGTGGCTTCACTCCTGACGCATCAGTCTAGAGAGGCTTTTGAGAGAGCTCAACAAATAACCACAAGATGTGATGTGAAGAAAAAAAACTTTATGGAAATTCATGCCCTTTTGTCAATTGTAACCACTGACAAGCTTGATCTGATCATCAAGTCCAACATTCTCTATTCTGCATCAATTCCCAAAGTCTATGATGCCTTCAAAAACAGATTTTTCAGGTCTTTCTCTTGCCCTCTTACAAGAGAACAGAGAAGATTCCTGGAATTCCAACTGTGGAGTTTCATTTTGGAGGCTGTTATTGTTGTAAAGTGCCATTGAGTCAGTTCTGACTCATAGGCACCCTGGTGTGATTTTCAGTGAGTGGATGGTTGATTTGCATTGCCAACCTTGCTTATCCAACATTGCCACTCCAGGGGGCTGTGTAGCCTCAATTCATTTGCCTACTATGTGTCTTTCACTCTCATATCTGGATATGAGTCAAGGGTACATTTGGTTTAACAGGTGTTATCGATTAAATTATGTATCTCCAAAAAATGTTTTGTAAATTTTAACTCCTTTACCTGGAGTCCTGGTGTGGCACTGTAGGATGAGCACTGGACCACAAGGTCAGTTTGAACCACAAGGTCTTTAGCACCTTAAAAACTCTATACAGGGTGGCTATG
>NW_006409600.1:44924-47670 GCF_000296735.1 Chrysochloris asiatica | reverse complement strand
TTCTACGGTCTTCCTTATTCACTGTCCAGCTTTCTCATGCACAGAATACCGGACCAGGCTCGGGGGATGGTGTTAGAACTCTGAACCACATATAAAGGAATATTTAGAAGCTTGGAAGGCTTACAGCTAGGGGAATTTGTAGCAGAATCAAGAAATCCATTGCTTTCTAATTCAAGATGCTCAACTACTCGCAGAGCCACCATCTTGGGAGAGACCAAGAGGGGGAGGGATCAGAACAGCCAGGAACACCTGACAGAACCCCTGAGATACAGGTGTGGACATTCTTTTTTGGTATCTGATATTGGTCTCTCACAGTCTGTGCACCTCCATTCTGGTGATTAGAGGGGATGCCTGAGGGAATGGACACCCCATCCCCACCCCTGGAGGGTTCTACTACACATGCACACAGATCTCTGTGAAATTTAAAGTGACAGTTTCCACTTAAAACCAAATGGTCACCACTCATCTGTCAGTTTGTCGTACTGTTGGGGGCTTGTGAGTTGCTGTGATTCTGAAAGCTATGCCACCGGTATTTTAAGTACCAGCAGGGTCACCCATCATGGACAGGTTTCAGATGAGCTTCCAGATGAAGACAAGAAAGACTGATGAACTACTTCCGAATCTTTAGTCACTGGAAACCTTATGAAGTAGACATGGGAGAATATAAATGCCAAGCCACATGAAGATCATCAAAGAGTCAAGGACTCTTTCCACACAACCTATCACCTCAGCTAGCACAGAGAAAGACTTTTCTTATAGCTGGCACCCTAAAATTAGACTTTTTGCCTCCTAAACAGTGAGGACATAAATTTCTGTTTGTTAAAGCCACCTATTTGTGGTATTTCTCTTATCACAGATCTAGATAACTAAGACACCAGTAAGGTCTCATTTGATGCTCTACCGTTGTTAGGTGCCTTACAGTCTGTTCATAGTGACCCTATGTATAACAGAACAAAATACTGCCTGATTCTCAAAATTTCTCACAATTGTTGTTATGTTTGAGTTAATTGCTGTTGCCACTTTGTCAATCCGTCTTGTTAGGGATCTTCCTTTTTTTCATAGACCCTCTAATTTACCAAGCACGATGTCTTCTCAAGGGACTACTCCCTCCTAACAATATGTCCAAAGTACAAGAGACCAAGTCTCACCATCCACACTTCTAAGTAGCATTCTGGCTGCACTTCATTTAAGACAGATGTATTTCTTCTTCTGGCAGTCTATGGTATTTTCAATATTCTTCATCAACACCGTAATTCAAATGCATTGGTTCTTTTTCTTTCTTCCTTATTCATTGTCAAACTTTCACATGCATATGAGGTGAATAAAAATACCCTAGATTGGGTCAGGCACACCCTAGTCCTCACATTGACATCTTTGTTCTTAACACCTTAAAGAGGTCTTTTGTAGCAGATTCGCTTATTGGATACATCTTTTGATTCTTAACTGTTGCTTCTATGAGTGTTGATTATGAAGTCTTTGACAACTTCAATCTTTTCACCATTTATCATGATCTGGTTGTGAGGATTTCTGTTTCCTTTACATTGAGGTACAATCTATGAATTGGATTGGTATTGATCAGTAAGTAATACAAGCCCTCTGGGTTTTCAGCAATTAAGGTTGTGTCATCTTCCATAAATCTTCTTCCAATCAAGATGTCACTTTCCTCTTCATATAATCCAGGTTTTCGAGTCATTTTCTCAGCATACAGATGGAATGTTGTTGTGGTTATTAAGTGTTATTTAGTCATTTCCTACTCACAGCAACCCTGTATAGGGTTTCTGAGGAGCTGCTGGTGAGTTTGAACGACCGACCTTGAGCTTCAAACTCACCTTGTGGTCTGGTGCTCATCCTACAGTGCCACACCAGGTCTCCATAGAATCCTTAAATATTTCAAGTTAAGGCTTGATTTTTTATTTTTTCTTCTTCAGCTCTTTCAGTTGGAGAAATGCTGAGCCATCTGATATTCATTGTTGTTAAGCATAGTTGAGTTGGTGCTGGCCCACTGTGACCCTGTATAGGGTTTCTGGTAAATCTTTGTGGAAGCAGAAAGCCTCATATTTCTCCCATGGAGCAGCTGGCAGGCTCCCACTGCAGACCTTGTGGTGCACAGTCCAGTGTTTATCATATGGAGCCACTGCATCTGATGCTTGGTGGTAGTGGTTGTGTGCCATCATTTCCAACTCACAGTGACCCTGTATAGGTTTTCCAAGGTTATGCATCTCTATGGGAGTAGAAAACCTCATGTTTCTCCCTCAGAGTGGCTGGTTGATTCAAACTGCTGATCTTTCAGTTAGCAGCCCAGCTCAGAATCCACTAACTACCAGGGATCCAAAAAAATAGTGATTTTAATATAAAGCAAGATATTTGAAACACCAAGAATTCCCTGGATTTTAATTTAATAATTAGTTAAATCTGAAAACTAGGTGTACTGTGTACTTACCATGTACCAAGGAATCCTGGTGTGACGTGCAGGATAACGCACTGGAACACAAGGTCATTTGAATGGCAAGGTATTGTTCTTAGGTGCCATCAAGTTGGTACCAACTCATAGCAACCTTATGCACAGCAGAATGAAACACTGCCTGATCCTGGGCTAACCTCACTACAGTTGCCACCCTTGAGTCAATTGATGCTGCCACTTGGACATTCCAAAGAGGGATCTTCCTCTTTTTCTCTGACCCTCCAACTAACCAAACATTATATCCTTCTCAAGTGACTGGTCCCTCCTGACAATATGTCCGAAGTA
>NW_006409600.1:15085-18923 GCF_000296735.1 Chrysochloris asiatica | reverse complement strand
GCATTTTGAGTGCCTTCCAACCTGAGGGGCTCATTTTCCAGCACTATATCTGACAGTGTTTCTCTGCTAGTCATAAGGTTTTCAGTGACTAAATAGTCAAAAGTAGTTCGTCACTCCTTCTTCCTAGTCTGTCTTTGTCTGGAAGCTCTGCTTCATCTGAAACCTGTCCACCATGGGTAACCCTACTGGCATTTAAAATACCAGTGGCATAGCTTTCAGATTCACAGTAACTCACAACTCACCACAGTACAACAAACTGATAGACAAGTGGTGGTATAGAGGTGTGTGTTGTTTTCTATAAATTTTAGAGTTTAGTCCCTTGTCTACAACATTGCAAAAAAAAAAATTTTCCCAGTCTGTAAGCTCCCTTTTTACTCTTTTGTTGAAATCTTTTGATACACATAAGTTTGTAATTTTCAGTAAGTCCCAGTTACTTATTTTGTCTTCTATTATTTTTGTGATTTTAGCACTATTTTATAGTATATTTATGCCATGTATTAGAGTTCTTAAGTTTGTCTCCATTTTTTTCATTGATGATCTTTATAGTTCTAGGTTTTATATTTAGGTCTTTTATACATGTTAAGTTAAGGAGCTCTGGTAGCGTAGTGGTTATGTATCAGGCTGTGAACCGCAAGGTTAGCAGTTCAAACCTACCAGCTGTTCTGTGGGAGAAAGATGAGGCTTTCTGCTCCCGTAAAGATTTAGTCTTGGAAACCCTGTACAGGGTCGCTATGAGTCGTAACTGACTCCACGGCACAAAACAACAACATACACGTTGAGTTATACTTCGTATATGATGTGAGGTATAGGTCTTGTTTCATTCTTTTGCAAGAGAGGCTCTCTTCCCCTGTTAATGTGATTTGGCCTTTGTCAAAAATCAGTTGACTGTATGTGGATGGATTTAATTCTGGGTTCTCAATTTTGTTCCACTGATCCATATATCTTTTACTGTACCAGTAGCAGGCACAGTACCAGTGTGACTATGTAGTAAAATTTGAGATCAGAGAGTGAAATGCTTTCATCTCTGTTCTTCTTAAGCAGTCCTTTGCTTATTTGAGGTCTCTTTCCTTTCTATATAAAGTTTGAGATCATTTTTTCCGTCTCATCAAAGAATGTCATTGGAATCTGGATTGGGATTGCATTATAACTGTAGATTGCTTTGGGCAGTATTGACATTTTCACAATGTTAAAACTTCCTATCATTGAGCATTGTATATACTTACGTTTTTGTAAATAGCTTTTGGGTTCTTGTAATAGTGTTTTCTAGTTTTCTTTGTGTAGATCTTTTGTTTCTCTGATTAGATTTATTCCTAAATATTTCATCTTTGGGTGGCTACTGTAAATGATATTGTTTTCTTAATTTCCTTTTCAAGCTGTCTTTATTAGTATAGAGGAATCCAATTGATTTTTGTATATTGTTCTTGTATCCTTCCACTTTGCTGAACCTTCCAATACGTTCCAATAATTTTCTTGCTGAGTATTTGGATTTTTTATGAGTATTTACTCTTGCTGAGTATAGAATCATATTATCTGCAAATAGAATTTTACTTCTTTACCAATAAAGATGCCTTCAAATTCCCTTCCTTGCCTTTTAGCTCTGGCTAAGATTTCCAATACAATATTGAATAGGAATCGAGATAAAAGGCATCCTTGACTGATTCTTATTTGCAAAGGGAATGCTTCCAGTTTCTTTCTATTCCTTTTGTAATGCTGGATGTTGGGTTTGTATATATACTCTTAGTTATATTGAGGAATTTCTCTATAATTTCTACTTTGTTGAGTGCTTTTATCAAGACTGGGTATGGATTGTGTCAAAAACTCTTTCTGCATTAATCAATATGATCCCGTGTTTCTTTTCCTCTTTTATTTGCATGGTGGACTACTTTGATTGTTTTTCTAATATTGAATAATCCTTGCATCCCTGGTAAGAATCCCACTTGGCAATGATGCTTTTTTGTTTTGTTTTTTGATATATTGTCAAATTCTATTGACTAGGATTTTGTTGAGAATGTTTGCCTCTATGTTCATGGAAGATACTGGTCTATAATGTTCTTTTTTAGTGATGTCCTTGCCTGGTTTTGGTATGAGTCTTATGATTGCTTCATAAAATGTGTCAGAACGTTTTCAAACCTTTTGTATACTCTGGAATAGTTTGAATAGAATTGGTATCAGCTCTTCTCTGAATATTTGGTAAAATTCACCAGCAAAGCCATATGCCCCTGGACTTGTTTGTTGGGAGTTTTTGATGATCCTAATAATTTCTTCCTTTCTTATAGGTTTGTTCAAGTTTTCTACTTCACTCTGTGTAAGTTCAGGTAGGTTGTGTTTTTCTAAAAATGTATCCATTTCCTCTAGATTTTCAAATTTGTTCAAGTACAACTCTTCATAGTATTCTGTTATCCTTTTTATTTCCATTGGTTTTGCTGTGATGTCACCCATATGGTTTCTTATTCATGTTATTTGCATCTTCTCCCTCTTCTTTTTTGCTAGGTTTGTTAATGATTTGTTGCTTTTATTAATTCTTTCAAAGAACCATCTTCTTGTCTTGTTGATTCTTTCTATATTTTTTCTGTTTTCTAATTCATTTATTTCTGCTCTAATATTTATTATTTCTTTTCTTCTGGTGACTACAGGCTTACTCATTGTTGGAGAAGTGTTAATTTGCTAATTTTGGTTCTTTCTTCTTTTGGGATGTGTGTGCTTGTTGCTATAAACTGCATTCCCAGCACTGTTTTTGTTGTGTCACAAAGGTTATATGATATGTTGTATTTTCACTCTCATTTGTTTCTAGGAATTTTTTTATTTCATTTTTTAAATTTGTTCTACTATCCAATAGCTTTGTTATTCAGTTTCCATACATTTGATTTTACTTCCTTGGTCTTTCTATTGTTGATATCTAATTTTATAGTATTGTGATCTGAAAAGATGGTTTGTAGTATTTTGATGTTTTTTAAAATTATTGAGACTTGTTATATGGCCTAACTCACGGTCTATTCTGGAGAATGTTTGTGTGCACTGGGAAAGAATGTGTATGGTGCTGTTGTAGGGTTGAATGCTCTGTACAAATCTATGAGGTCAAGTTGATTGATTGTGTTGTTGTGTTCCTTTGTGTCTTTGTTGAGTGTTTTTCTGGTTGTTCTGTCTTTTTTTTGAAGGTGGTATATTAAAATCTCCTACTATTATTGTAGAGTTGTCTATTCCTTTCTTCAGTTCTCTTAGGGTTTGATTTATGTATTTTGAGACTCTTTCACTGGAAACATAGATACTTATTAAGGTTATGTCTTCTAGTTCAATTGACCCTTTAATCACGAGATAATGCCCTTCTTTGTCTCTAATGCTGATTTTTCTTTAAATTTTATTGCATCAGAGATAAATATTGCCACTCCTGCTCATTTTTCATTACAATTAGCTTTAAATATTTTTTATCAGTTAATTTTAAATCATGTGTGTGTGTGTGTGTGTGTATATAAGATGTGTCTCTTATAAACAACATATTGAAGGATCCTGTTTTCTTACCCATTCTGCTACCCTCTGTCTCTTGACAGGTGCAGTTAATCCACAGACAGTATAATTATCAATAGGTATGGATTGATTTCAGTCATTTTATTATTTGTTTGTTTTTGTGGAACTGTTGGTTTCTTTGTTCTGCATGCTTTCCTGTGTTGAGTCCATTTTTGTGCTTTATTTGCCAATTTCTTCATAGTTTTAATGTTTAAAAAATCTTCCTGGATTTTCCTTTTCTTGATTTGATTTGAAGGTATATTAAGTTTCTTTGAGGCTACCCTGTACTTTATTAATTTCTTCTTCATTTTAAATGCTTCTGCTTTATCCTGAAATC
>NW_006409600.1:3563-13943 GCF_000296735.1 Chrysochloris asiatica | reverse complement strand
TCTTCTACCTTGATGGTCCTAGGGTCCTCTGTTCCCAAGATCAGCCAACTGGTGCCAAGTGTTGATTGTTGTGGTTGTTGTTAAGTGCCGTCAAGTCAGCTCCGACTCATTGTGACCCGTTAGCAGTCCTGTGGGACTTGCTGCTCATTCCCATTGCACAGATGGGAGAGTTGAGACTGGCAGTATTGAAAGCACTGGGGGACCATCTTCCATGGAATCCCCGACTTTGGATGCTTGAGGGTGGGTAGGCGTAGTATTTCCACTTGGCAAGGGAGAGACTGAGCTCTATTCCTTTGCTCTTGCAATGTATTGTTCAATTCTGAGATTTTTATATTGATCATCTGGACCTCAGTATGGAGGTTTTATATGGCCTCCAATGCTGTATCTATTTTGTTTGATTGTTTCTGTAGTGCTTTTCTGAATTCTTCCTTGTTTTCCTTGACCCTTCTGTGAAACATTTGAATGTATCTCAATATCATTCTGCTGAATTATCTTTCAGGTAGCACCAGGGCCTTTTAATCCTTAAAAAAAAAAAAAAAATCTATCTCTTCTTCTTGATAATTTGTTTTAGCTACTTCATCTTGGTTCTGCTTGTGAACAGAAACTTTCTGCTGCTTTGTAGACATTGTGTTACTATATCCGTATTAAGTTGGTGAGTGTATTATTAGTGTATTATTAGGTACTCACTGATTGTCTTTTGGTGGGTATGATCAGGAGATGGGCTTCTCTGTTCACTGTTCATACAGTTCAATTCAGATCGATTTTAGCAGATGTTGGTTGTCATCACTGTTCTGGTATATAGAAGCTGGTATTGGTTCTTTCCTAATTGGTGGGGCTATAGAGCTTACAGCTGTGGCTTGACTATATGGCTGTAGTTGCTGTCTTCTCTCATGTGATGCAAGAAGAAGGAAGACAAAGAAACAAACAAACAGCCCTTACAATGAAAAAAGAAAGAAAGAAAACAAAATGAAAAACAAAACTGGAAGTCAGTGGTTTTCTTTCTGCCAATAGGTGGTGTGCTCTGCCACATACTGCTCTCTTGCATTCACATAAGCCTGTGAATGTTCAAATTAACCACACTGCTACTAGAGGGCCTTCATAGTGCACCTGCCTCCTTCTTTTCCTCCTTTTTTTTTTTTTGTCTTTACCCACACGTACTTTTAGCTACCTTTCCTAGTAAGAGCCATTCCAGGGCTGGCCAGAGTCAGCTTTGAAGATTTGGATGAAAGCCTGCACTAGTGAGGTTATTGTATGTAGCTCCTCCTTTGGCTTGCAATCTCCAAGTGGCTCTGACCACCTGGAAAGTAGGAGATTCCCTGTGATTATATGCTGGTCAGAAAAACAAGGAAGAGAAAAAGATATTTTCTTTTATTCGCACCTTTGTCACTGTGAGACTCAGATTGGTTTCTGCAATTTGAACATGCTTTCTTGTCTCTAAAGCCATTCATGAACTTTCAAGATGGCTGTGGCAGGTTCCACTGTCTGCCACTACTCATCATTCACCCCATCTCTAGTCACATCTATTCAACTCTGTCTCCCAGTAAGCATTCTATCCAGTTTTCCATCTGCTTCTGTGGAGCACAGAGTTCCAGGGCCATCCTCTGTATCTGTCTTGTCAGGTTTTCCATATCCTTGAGGTAGAGTGTCCACCCAGCAATTCAGCCTTGTCTGCCATCTTTATCCTACTCCTTCCTTCCTCAAACTTTGCCTCTCTTTTATACTGTCACAATTCCATACTCTCTATACCTTCAAATAATAAATTATTTAAAAATTAGGTATTTGTCTTACCTTTAGGCTATATTCCTCATCTTCCAAACTCCATTTTCATGCCTTAGCTTAACCATGGTTAAATGTTATCTTTTATGCAATGGGAAAAAACAGATATGTATGATTGACTAAGCCTAGCCCTTTATGTAAAATGGGGCGGGGGGGATTTTTAATTTAAAAAGTCCTGTTGTCTCAATAAGAACTATTTAAAGTCCCTATTCTTCCAAAGGATAAAATAGAGTTTAAGGCCCAAAAAAAGTACAAGAGGCAAAGAAGGACATTATCTCATTATTACATTGTTGATTGATCAAGAGGATATAACAACAACAAATATCAATGCTCCCAATGAAAAAGCCTCAAAATACATAAATCAAACTCTAATAGAATTAAAGAAAGAAATAGCTTTATAATAACAGTAGGATATTTTATACACCCCTTTTGATAAAGGACAAAACTAGAAAGAAAGTCAACAAAAACACAGAATAACTAAATAACAAAATCATGCAAATTGACCTTATAGATTTATACAGAACACTCAACCTAACAATAGCACAACACAAATTCTTTTCCATTGTACACAGAATATTCGCCAAAATAGATCATGTAATTGTCCACAAAACAAGCCTCCATAAATTTATAAACCTAAAAATACTATAAACCATCTTCTAAATCACAAAGCTATAAAATTAGATATTAACAATAGGAAAATCAAGAGAACAAAATCAAATGCATGGAAATTGAATAAACTCTGCTTAAAAGCTACTGAGTAATGTTAAAAAATGAAATTAAAAAACTCCTTGAATCAAATGGGAATGAAAACACAACATGCCAAAATATTTGCTACACAGCAAAAGTAGTGATTAATGGATAATTTATAGCAATAAATGTGCACAGTCTTAAAAAAAGAAAAAACTAATATCGACTAAATACAACATCTCTAACAATTAGAAAAAATAAAAGTAAAGTAAGCCTACTGCCACAAAAAGAAAAGAAATAATAAAGATGAGAATAGAAACAAATAAATTATAAAAGAGAAAAACAATAGAGTAATAAGACAAGTAGTTGATTCTTTGAAAGGATTAATGAAATTGACAAACCACTGGCATAGCTAATAAAATAAAAAGAAGAGATGCTTCAAATAACACACATAAGAAACAATATGGGTAATAATACAGCAGAATCAACAGAAATAAAAGGAAAATAACAGAACAGTATGAAGAATTGTACTCCAATAAATTTGAAAATATAGAAACAATGGATGGATTTTTAGGAAGAGCAAGATGTACCTAAATAAATGCAGAATGAAGTAGAAAATTTGAACAGACTTATAATCAAATAAAAAATTGATCAGGTCATTAAAAAACTCCCAACAAAAAAGTCCAGGCACAGATGTCTTTACTGGTGAATTCTACCAAACATTAAGGAATGAACTGACACCAATTTTACTCAAACAATTTCAGAACACAGAGGAGGATGGAAAACTCCTGAACACATTTTATGAAGTCAGCATAACCCTCAAACCAAAATCAGGAAAATACATCATTAAAAAAGAATATTATAGATTAAATATATTTTATGAACATAAAAGCAAAATTCTCAACAAAATCCTAGCCATTAGAATTCAATAACTTACCAAAAATTGAAAAAATAAAAGCATTATGGCCAAGTGAGAGTCATACCAGTGATACAAAGATGGTTTACTATTAGAAAAACAACAAACCTAATCCCCCATATAAATAAAACAAAGGATAATTTTGACTGATACAGAAAATGTATTTGATAAAATCCAACAGCCATTATCATTAAACACTCAACCTAGTAGAAATTGAAGGGAAATTCCTCAGAATAATTAAGAACATATATAGCCAACATTACTTTCAATGGAGAGAAACTGAAGGCATTCCCTTTGTAAACAAGAACCAGAAAAAGTTGTTCTTTATCACCACTTTGATTCAATATTATGTTGGAATTCTTAGCCATAACTATATGTCAAAAAAAAGGGAAATTAAAGGCATCCAAATTGGCTAAGAAGAATCAAAAACTCTCTCTATTTGCAGGTGATATGATCCTATACATAGAAAGACCCAAAGACTCCCGGAGTGGCACTGTAGGATAAGCACTGGACAGCAAGGTTGGTTTGAACCACAAGGTCAGCAGTTCAAACTCACAAGCTGCTCCTTGCAAATCCTATACAGGGTGGCTATGAGTCAGAATCAAATCAACAGCACCTAAACACAAGAAAATTATTGGAACTCATTGAAAGATTTAGTAAAGTCTCAGGGTATATGATTAATATACAATATCAGTTGGATTCCTCTATACGAATAAAGGTATCTCTGAAAAGGAAATTAGGAAAACAATATCATTTAAAATAGCCACTCAAGAGATGAAATACTTTCTAGCATATCTAGCCAGAGAAAAAAAGACCTATACAAATAAAACTACAAAACACCTACCAGAAAACAAAAGAGATTTACAAAAACTGGCAGAATAGACTATGCTCAAAGATAGGAAGACTTAGCATTATGAAAATGTCAATACTATGCAAAGCAATCTACAGATATAATTTAATTATAAATACAGATTCTAACATCATTCTTAAATAGATGGGAAAAAAATGATCAGGAACTTTATATGGAAAGAAATGAAACCTCAGATAAGCAAAGTACTGCTTTAGAAGAATGAAATTGGAGGCCTCTCACTCCTAAAACTCAAAGCTTACAGCACAGACACAGTGGTCAAAATAGCCTGGTATTGTACAATGAAAGATACATTTATCAGTGGAACAGAATCAAGAACCCTGAAGTCAATCAGTGCACATACAGTAAACTGTGGGAGTCCAGGTGGGTGCTGCAGGTTAATGTGCAAGACTGCTCAAGGTTGGCAGTTCAAGCTTACCAGCCGCTCTTTGGAAACCCTACACAGGGTCACTATGTGTCAGAACCAGACAGCACTTAACAACAACAAAAACAGTAGAATGGTCTTTGCCAAATGGTCAAAACACATTAAATGGGGGAAGAAATAGACCCTTCAACAAATGGTGCTGGCAAAACTGGAAATCCATTTGCAGAAGAATGAAACAAGACATGTATCTCACACCACATACAAAAACGAACTCAACATGGATTAAAAATCTGAATGTAAAACCTAGAACTATAAAGGTACTCAGTGAAAAAACAAGCAGAAACTTAGGGGATCTAATACAAGGCATACATACGTTGTAAACAGTAAAATCACATGGACAGTAGAAGCCACACAAACAGTATAAGACAAAATTGGTAACTGTAATCTCCTAAAATTAGAAATGGATGTGTATTGAAAGATTTCGCCAAAAGAATAAAAGAGGAGCCCTCTGATTAGTTGCAAATATTATTTGCAACAACGTATCAGACAAGGGACTAATATCTAAAATTTACAGAAAACAACACCTCTACAAAAAAAGACAAACAACCCAATTAATAACACATGGGCACAAGATATAAACCGACACTTCACCAAGGAAGACATTCATGCAGCCAACAAACATATGAAGAAATGTTCACAACTAATTGCCATTTGCTGTTGGTGTTAGGTGCCATCGAGTTGGCGCCAGCTCATAATGACCCTATGCACAACAGAATGAAACACAGCCAGGTCCCAAGTCAACCTCACAATCATTGCTAAGCCTGAGCCCATTGATGCCACCACTGTGATACTCTATGAGGGTCTTTCTCATTTTCTGTGACCCTCTACTTCACCAAACATGATGTCCATATCCAGGGACTGACCACTTCTAGAGATAAGTCACAGTATAAGAGACGAAATCTGGCCATTCTGCCTTCCAAGAAGCATTCTGACTGTACTTCTTCCAACACATTATGGTTTGTTCTTTTTTTAGTCTATGGTACTTTTAATAGTCTCCTCCCACACCACAGCTCAAGAGTCAAAGTTAAATACTACAATGAAATGTGCAAAGACCTGGAGTTAAAATACCAAAAGGGAAAACACACTCAGCATTTTCAAACTGAGGGAATTGATGAAAAAATTCAAGCCTTGACTTTCAATATTGAAGGGCTCTATGGGCAAAATACTGAATGATGTAGAAAGCATCAAAAGACGATAGAAGGAACATAAAGAGTCACTGTATCAGAAAAAAAAAAATGTTTGGAGGCTGGGTCTGGCTCCTGCTCTCACAGCCATTGCAGTACACTGAGCTCCAAAGAGACAGCACTCGGCCAGGCAGAGCCAGACAGCACTGGTCAGACTCTGTGCCTCACAGATGGAAAAAGATACTAATAACTAAACCTGGGCAAAGGCAATCCTAAAATGCCAAGAGGCAAAATGTCATCCTATGCATTTTTTTGTGCAAACCTGCGGGGAGGAACACAAAAAGAAGCATTCAGCTGCTTCAGTCAACTTCTCAAATTTTCCAGTAAGTGCTCAGAGTGGTGGAAGACTATGTCTGCTAAACAGAAAGAAAAATTTGTAGACATGGCAAAGGCAGAAAGAGAAATGAAAACATACATCCTGCCTAAAGGGGATATCAAAAAAGAAGTTCAGGGATCCCAATGTACCCAAGGGGCCTCCTTCAGCCTTCTTCTTGTTTGTTTGGAGTATTGACCCCAAATCAAAGGTGAGCTATTCATTGGTAATGTTGCAAAGAAACTGGGAAAGATGTGGAATAATACTGCTGCCAATGACAAACAGCCGTATGAGAAGAAGGCCGCCAAGCTAAAGGAGAAATGAAAAGGGTATCATTACCTACAGGGCTAAAGGAAAGCCCGATACAGCCAAAAAGGGAGTCATCAAGGCTGAGAAAAGTAAGAAGAAGATGAAGACATGAAGACAAGAAAGATTAAGAGGAGGAAGGAAGAGGAGGAAGTTGAAGAAGATGATGATGATGAATAAGTTGGTCCTAGTGCAGTTGTTTGTTTTTTTCTTGTTTTTAACACCCCTGTACACAACTCAATCCTTTTAAAGAAAGAACAAATTAAAATGTAAGGCTGTGTAACATGTGTTTTTAAACTGTACAGTGTCTTTTTTTGTATAGTTGAAACACATATAATTAAGACACATATGTCTTTTGCTAACCCTGTCTGGGTGATATTTTTAAATAGCCACTTACCTTGCCTGGTACCGTATGCAGGTTGTAAACTGCCATGGAAATTTAAAGCAGTTTCTTGTTGGTGCACAGCACAAATTAGTTATATATGGGGATGGTAGTTTTTGTTTTGTTTTTTTCATCTTCAGTTGTCTGATGCAGCTTATATTCAGCTAACTGAATACCATTCCGTAATTGCAAATAAAAAAGTTGCAGATGTTCTGTTGACATTCTGAATGCTTTTAAGTAAATACATTTTTTTAACAAAAAAAAGAAAGAAAGAAATGAAATGGCCTATGTTCAACCATTTCAAGAGGTAGCATATGATCAAGAGCTAATGATATTAAAGGAGGAAGTCCAAGGTGCATTGAAGGCATTGGCTAAGAATGAGGCACCAGGAATTGATGGAATACAAATTGAAATCTTTCAAGAAAGTGAGGTGGCACAGGAGGCACTCACTCATCTCTGCCAAGAAATTTGGAAGACAGTTACCTGGCCAACTGACTAGAAGAGATCCATATTTGTGCCCATTCCAAAGAGAGGTGACCCAACATAATGTAGAAATCATCAGACAATATCATTAATATCAATTGTCTTTAGAGAACTACAAATCAAAATAACAATGAGATATCTTCTCACACAAGCATTAACAGTGAAGTTCAGAAAAACAGGAAAAATGCTTGTGAGGGTGTGAAGAGACAGGGACTCAACTACATTGCTGTGGGACTGTAAAATAGTTCAAACACTCTGGAAAACTGTATGACATTTCTTCAGAGTGGGAAATAGAAATACTGTATGAACCAACAATCCCTACTTGTTACATATCCACAAGAAATAAGAACCAGGACACAAATTGATATATGTACACCAATGTTCATTACAGGACTATTTGTAATAGCAAAAAGATGGAGATAGACTAAGTACTCATCAATGGAAACTAGATAAACAAATTTGACACATAACACAATTGAATACTATTCAGCCTTGAAGAGTAATGATGAATCTGTGAAACAACAAGAGGATGGTTGGCAGAAGAATAATGAAGACAAGTGAAGACACAGGAAGTTATGCAAGGGCTAAAGAAGTTAGAGGTAAATAGTGATATATACACAACCTTGGAACAAAAATGTCCTGTCCATGGGTACATAGATTGAGACACAAGCTGAAGGACAAACAGTGTATGAAACCATAATTATAAAAGCTTAAGGAAAGATTTCTATACCAAAAGAGACATTCTTTGATGGTTACCAGTGATGGGAGGGAGGAGATTGCAATTCACTGGTTAGAGGGAAGATACTTGTTAGCTTGGGTGATGGGGAAGATAATATATAAGAAGGGAGAGGGCAATACACAGAAGAAGGAGATAGGGGTAAAATGTGATAAGAAAGAAAGAAAAAAAACAAACTAAAGAGATTTACAAAAATAAAATAATATACCATGCTCATAAATAAAAAGACATAATATTGTGAAATATCAGTACTATTCATAGCAATCTATAAATATAACACAATTCCAATCCAGATTCCAACATTATTCTTTTAAAAGATGGATAAACTTATCACTAACATTATATGAAAAGGAAAGAGACCTCAGATAAGTAAAGCAGATAAGAACAAAGTTGGAGGCCTCATACTCCCTGATCTCTAAATTTACTACTCAGCCACAGTGGTCAAAGCAGCCTGGCAGTGGTATAAGGAATGATACATAGATAAATGGAAAAGAACTGAGAACCCAGAAGTAAATTCATTCAGATATAGTCAGTTGATATTTGACAAAAGGCCAAAACACATTAAGGGGAAGAGATTATCTCTTCAACAAATGGTGCTGGCAAAACTGGAAATCTATTTACAGAAAAATGAAACAAGACCCGTACCTCACACCATATACAAAACCAAATTCAATATGGATTAATGGTTTCATACACGGTTTGTCCTTCTGTGATTGACTAATTTCACTCTGCATAATGTATTCCAGGTTCATCTATGCATGTTAAGAGGTATTTCACAGATTCATAGTTATTCTTAATGTAACGATGTAAAACCTACAGCTGTAAAGATCATCAGTGATAAAGTAGGAATAAACTTATGAGTGCTAATAAAAGGCACAAATGCATTATCAACATTACTAAAAACAAATAGTAGAACACAAAGTAGATGACTGTCACCTCCTAAAAATCAGGCACTTATATGCATCAAAAGATTTCACCAAAAGAGTAAAAAGGGAGCTCTCAGACTGGGGAAAATTGACTAATCTCTGAACTTCATAAGAAACTACAATACCTCCATTTAAAAAAACAAAAAAACAAAAAACAATCCATTAAAAAGCAGTCACAGCAAATGAGCAGACACTTCACCAAAGGAGATATTCAGGCAGCCAAGAAACATATGAAGAGATGTTCATGATCATTAGCCATCATTGTTGTTGTTGTTATGTGCTTAGAGTCCGTTCCGACTTATAGCGACCCTGTACAGACAGGGTTTCCGAGGCTGTAAATCTTTACAGGAGCAGAAAGCCTCATCTTTCTCCCACGGAACAGCTGGTAGTTTCAAACTGATGAGCCTGAGGTTAGCAGCCAAATTCGTAACCACTACGCTACCAGAACTCCTTTCATTAGCCATTAGAGAGATGAAAATTAGAGTAACAATGAGATTCATCTCACCCCAACATTATTAGCTAAGTTTAAAAAAAAAAAAAGAAAGAAAAGAAATATTGGCAAGGGTGTGGAGATTCTGGGACCCTCATACTTTGCTGGTAAGACTGTAAAATAGTTCAGCCACTGTGGAAAACAGTATGGTGCTTTCTCAGAAAATGGGAAATAAAAATAACATATGACCTATCAATCTCCTTGGTATAGATCCATAAGAAGTAAGAACCAGTGCATGAATAGATATATGCACACCTATGGTCATCACAGCACTATTCACAATAGAAAATGATGGAGACAGCCTAAATGCTCATTAATGAAAGAATGGATAAACAAATTTTGGTACATACACACAATAAAATACTATTCAACCTTGAAGAATGATGATGGATCAGTGAAACACCTCATTACATGGATGAACCTGGAGGACATTAGGCTGAGAAAAATTAATTATTCACAAGAGACCAAATATTTTATGAGACCTCTATTGTAATAACTAAAGAAAAGATTTTCGTAGTAAAAGAAACATTCTTTGATGGTTACCAGGGATGAAAGGGAAGGGAGAGTAATTCATTGAGTAGAAGGTTGTTGTTATTGTTAGGTGCCATCGAGTCTGTACAGACCTATAGCAACGTTTTGCACAGCAGAACGAAACACTGCCTGATCCTGGGCCAATCTCACTACTGTTGACATGCTAGAGTTCATCGATGCTGCCACTTGGCCAATCCATCTCATTGTGGTCTTCCTCTTTTTCTCTGACTCTCCAACTTAACAAACATGATATCCTTCTCCAGAGACTGGTCCCTCCTGACAATATGCCCAAAGTATGAGAGACGAAGTTTGGCCATCTTGGCCTCCAAGGAGCACTCTGGCTGCACTTCTTCCAAAA
>NW_006409600.1:0-520 GCF_000296735.1 Chrysochloris asiatica | reverse complement strand
TGGTCCAGTGGTGAGGATTTTTGTTTTCTTTACATTGAGATGTAATTCATACCGAATGCTGTGCTCTTTGAGTACAGGGTAGACACATGTAAACTCGGTTGGTGGGGAAGGCAACATACAACAAAAGGATGGTTGGCAGAAGAATAATGAAGACAGGTGAAGACACAGGATAGAGGTAAATAGTGATATATACACAACCTTGGAACAAAAATGTTCTGTCCATGGGTACATGGATTGAGATACAAACTAAATCAGTATAGGAGGAAGAGTGGGAGATTATATATATATATATAGAAAGAGAGAGAGAGAGTCCTGGTTTGGCACTGTAGGATAAGCACTGGACCACAAGGTCAGTTTGAACTACAAGGTCAATGGTTCAAACTCACTAGCTACTCCTTGGAAAAGCAGATGACCATATCAGCACATGTCCAGAAACAAGATATAAGTGTCTGAGACAAATGACCTAGAAGTAGACCTGGACTGCATTCTGGAAGGAGGGCAGGCCTTGGAAATGCCTGAG
>NW_006409599.1:46582-47906 GCF_000296735.1 Chrysochloris asiatica | reverse complement strand
CAGCCCGATTCGTAACCACTATGCTACCAGAGCTCCTATATTTCAAAGTATAGTTCTTTATAATATTTTGTTATTATCCTTTTAATGCCCATTGGTTCTGTGATACTTCCTTTCTTTATTGTCTCATTTGTATCTTCTTCTTGTTTTCCTTTGATAGGTTTGCCAATTTTATTCATTTTTTTCAAAGACCCAACATCTAGTCTTGTTGATTCTTTCTATTATTTTTCTGTCTTCTCTTTCATGGATTTCTGTTCTAATTTTTATTACTTCTTTTCTTCTGGTGATGGTAACCTTATTTTGCTTTTCTTTTTAAAATTGTTGTAGATGACAGGTTAAGATATTGATCTTGGTTCTTCCTTCTTTTTGGATGTGTGTCTGTCTTTCTATACATGGTCCTCTGGGCACTGCTTTTGCTGTGTCCCAAAGGTTTTGGTATGTTGTGCTTTCATTCTCATTGGATTTAAGATGTTTTTTAAATTTTTATTTCATTTTTTATTTCTTCGGTTGCCCAGTAGTTTTCAAGTGCAATGTTATTCAGTTTTCATGAATTTGATTTTTACCCTTGAACTTCATATTGTTGATTCCTAATTTACATTGTTGTGGTTTGAGAAGAGGTTTCGTAGTATTTCATTTAAATTTACTAAGGCTTACTTTGTGGCCAGATATTAAAAGTATCACAGACTGCCAGAAGAATACACACAAATCTGTGTTGGAAGCAGTACAACTAGAATGCTCCTTGAAAGGCATGATGGCCAGACTTGGTCTTTCACACTTGGGACATATTGTCAGGAGGGAGCAGTCCCTGGAGAAGGATATCATGTTTGGTAAAGTGGAGGGTCAGAGAAAGAGAGAAACCCCCACTAAGAGATGGGTTGGCATAATGGCAGCATCAATGGGCTCAAATGTAGCAATGATTGTGAGGTTGGCATAGGACCGGGTAGTGTTTCGTTCTGTTGTGCATAGGGTCACTATGAGTTGGTACAGACTCGATGGCACCTAACAACAACAATTGCTAATATAAAGAGCCCTAGTGATATAGTAGGACTCCTGGTGTGGTGTTGTGGTTAATGCACTGGACTGCAAAGTCAGTTTGAACCACAAGGTCAATGGTTCAGGCTCACCAGCCACTCCTCAGAAACCCTGTACAGGGTCACTATGGGTTGGAACCAACTCTACAGCACTTAACAACAACAACAACAAAAGTGATGTAGTGGATTAGGTGTTGAGCTGCTAACCACAAGATCGGCGGGTCAAGTCCACCAGCTGCTCTGTGGAAGAAAGATGAGACTGTCTTCCCACGTAAAGATTTACAGTCTTAGAAATC
>NW_006409599.1:14719-16634 GCF_000296735.1 Chrysochloris asiatica | reverse complement strand
CAAGCTCACCAGCTGCTCCTTGGAAACCCTATAAAGGGTCGCTATGGGTCGGAATCGACTCAATGGCACTTAACAACAACAACAATCATTATAATAAGTATTATTGCACTATTTTGCTTTTTATTCCTTTAAACCTATTGTGTGTTTTACACATACAAGGCTAAGTTAAAAAGTATTGCTACTCAGGTTCTAGTTCATACATACATGGAACTAACAAAACATGCTTAAACCTGTGTCCTTGGGATCAGCAAATGACTGCAGGCAAATTCAGTAATACAGTTATCTGAGCCTTGTTGTTGTTAAGTGCTGTTGAGTTGGCTGCAACTTATAGCAACCCTCTATAGGGTTTCCAAGGAGCAACTGGTGGGCTTTAATTGCCAACCTGTGGTTAGCAGTCCAGTACTTATTTTACAGCACCGCACCAGTACACCTAGTCTCTTTTGATCCAATCACACCATGGTCAATTGGCATAACATAGTCCACAACACTCTTTTGAGTAGCAACTGAAGTCTTGAAAGCTTGTGAGGTGCCAACTATTGGTCTCTCTTGCTTGGTGGAAAGAAGAGTGGTAAAAAATGAAGATGCTTGGAAACAATGAGTCCAATGGGTGAATGGACCACAGCCTCGAGACCACAGCCTCGAGACCCTGCTACTTTAGCAATTGCTCTGAAAGTGATCGCATTAAGAGGTTATGGATAGCGTGGGAGAGAATGAAGAACAAAGCTCAAAATCAGAAAAAAGACCACGTTTACTGGCCAGATAGAGACTGATGGTCACCCTTCAAGTCTGAAACTTTACTCAGCTTTTTGGCTCCATTTTCAGTCAAACAATAGATAGATCTATAAGGGGAGTCCTTATGTGGCACAGTGGATGCTGGACTGCAAGGTTGGCTTGAATTACAAGGTTGGCTGTTCAAGCTTACCAGACGCTCATTGGAAACCCTACATAGGGTTGCTATGAGTCGGAACTGACTCAACAGCACTTAACAACAAGAGCAACTACAACATGAGGGGAATAACAACACTAGTGAGATACACACACCATTGAATGTTAATCCATTTGAGATCAAAAGGGAAGCATTTACGCAAGAACAATGGTCAGAAGGATTGAGAACGAAGGAAGAATGGGAATAAACACAAGGAGGTAGTGGGATCAGATGTCACATGGAGGGGATTGCAATCATTGAGGTGAAATGCTTCATTTCATTATCTGATTTGTTGAATGTAAAACTGATGATCTGGCCTGTAAACCTTCATTCAATTGATAGTAGAACTTTTTAAATTTTAAGGTCCACTCAAAACAGTGGCTTCCTGTGGGATCTGTTGGGCCAGTTAAATTCAAGGCAGAAAGGTCAGTGTAGAAGGTGATAGAGACTTTTTTTTGGTGTCCAAGGGAGTAGTATTGATAGACACAGGACAACCGTGGGTCTTATTGTGAAGAAATTTTAAGAAAACTGAAAACTACATTGATGAGAGTAAGGTCAGGAAAACTTTGCCAAGGAATTTTCCCATCCTGACAAGACACCTGATCATTCTTTGAGGGTAGCAAGAGCTGGGAATTTCATTAGGAAGTCATACCCCATCTACCCTGTAGCACTGATCTTCCCCTTCAGCCTTATTTTTATTCCCAAAACACTCAAAAGGAACATTATTTGAGTCCTTCAAGAATGCACAAACTTTTATTTTGATGTGATGTCAGTTGAAGAACACAGAGTTATTTGGAAGGGTTAGAGCAGGGGTGGGGTGAAGAAAGACGCTTTCTTCAACGGGGGTCCATTGGATTTTTATAACACCATTTGCGGGTCATACAAAATTATCAACTTAAAAACTAGCCTGCTGTATTTGGTCAAACATTTAATTAACTCACTCTTAATGTAGTGGCTGGAACTGTAGTTGTCTTGGTTGGGCCAGACCAA
>NW_006409599.1:0-13054 GCF_000296735.1 Chrysochloris asiatica | reverse complement strand
AAGATGTCAGTTTGAGGACTAAGGTGTGCCTGACCCCAGCCATGGTATTTTCAATAACCTCATATGCATGTGAAAGCTGGACAGTGAATAAGGAAGACCACAGAAAAATTGATGCTTTTGAGTTATGGTGTTGGAGGAGAATAGTGAAAGTGCCATGGGCTGCCAAAAGACCCAACAGATCTGTGTTGGAAGAAGTACAGCCAGAGTGCTCCTTGGAGGCCAGGATGGCCAAACTTTGTCTCTCATACTCCGAACATATTATCAGGAGGGACCAGTCACCGGAGAAGGATATCATGTTTGGTAAGGTGGAGGGTCAGAGAAAAAGAGGAAGACCCCCAATGAGATGGGTTGGCAAAGTGGCAGTATCAATGGGCTCAAGCGTGGCAACAATTGTGAGGTTAGCCCAGGACTGGGAAGTGTTTTGTTTTGTTGTGCATAGGCTCACTAAGAGTTGGTACCGACTTGATGGTACCTAACAACAACACCAACAGCGATTTTATAGCAATATCTTTTGACTTACTCTTATATAAACATCATTCAAAATGAGTTACAGACTTGGAGTTAAGAACGGAAACCATGAAACTCTGATAAGAAAACAGGATGACGTCTTTGAGACCTTGCTTGGTGTAGGTGGTGGTTTCTTAAACGTGACACTGAAGTGCAAACAACAATAAAAAACTGGTAAACTGGAATTCATGAAAATTAAAAACGTTTCTTAAAAGGATACCATCAAGAAAGTGAAATGACAACCCATAGTGGGGAGAAAATATTTGCAAATTATGTGACTTATAAGGGGTTATAAGAAGACCTCTTGCTACTCAAAAATGCCAAGACCAACAACCCAGTGAAGAGTTGGTCAAGACTCTGAGTGAACCTTTCTCCAGAGCAGGTAGACCAGTGATGAATAAGACATGACAGGTGCTCCGCGTGATTGTTCATTATAGAAATGCAGGTCCAGTTACCAGTTACTGATTCACACGCAGTACCAGTACCAGCAGCTGGGAGTCCGTTCTGACCATGGTGACTCTGTGTGCATCTGAGAAGAAAGTACCCCAAAGGTTTAGACTTCTTTTTGGTTTTACTTATTTTCTTGTTGTTGTTGAAAGTACACTCAGGAGACCTGCACCGAGACATGTGTAATTCAGGGATCATGATTCATTTTGTGAGGTTTGCAAACATTTCTGCCCTCCTTTTCTGGGTTGCCCTTCCTCCAGCAACATAAACGCACTGCCGTCTAAGGTTCTCATCTCTTGAGCTGTAGTTTGATCTCATAAAATTGAGCATAATGCTCAAGGCAGACTTTTTTTTACTAGTTAAGGTAAACTGTTATTTGGTTTGAAGATGAATTTAGGGGATACTTTTGGTTTAAGATTTAAAGATTGTCTAAGGGCAGTCGTTCCAAGGGTTCATCTAGTTTTCATGGCTCCAGAAAAATCCGGAATTTGAAAATTTGAAATTCTATTCTGTGTTTTCCTCTTGGGACCAGGATTCCTGTACAGAACCCTTAATTAGGATGTGTAGTCACCATAGCAGCCTGCCATGCAATTCTACTGGTTTTGTGGCAAAAGGCCGTTAGCCATACGTTTTGTACCTTCCCATTGAGCTGACTCTCCTTCTTCCTCTATTGCCCCAGGTAAAGAGAGATCAGGTGTTGTGCCTTGGATGGCCAGCTTCAAGCTTTTAAGACCCACGATATTAAGCAATAAATTAAAAGGTAGAACAGAAGCAGCAAGCATGGTATTAGGCCAGTTAATTGCGATGTCCCATGAAAGTATGACCTCAAACCTCCAAACCAAAGAACCAAATCTCATGAGATGTTTGGTTGTACATCAGCAGTCTCAGCACTTAGTCTTTGGTCATTGTAAATATCTTTGTCAGTTCATCTATCACTTTTCAGTGACTGGTATTTTAGAAGTAGACGATAAGATCTTTCTTCCAAGGCATTTCTGGGTGGAGTCAAAGCCTCCAACAATCACACCACCCAGGGACTCATCACATCCATTAGGATGGCTATAGTCAAGAAGACACACAATAGCAAGTGTTGGTCAGGATGAGGAGGAGTCAGAACTCTCATACACCACTGGTGGGCATGCAGAATGGTGTGGCCACCGTCAAAGACCCTGGTAGTTCTTCAGAATGCTCCACTCCTAGGTGTATGCCTAAGAGATATGAGCACATATGTTCAGACAAAAACTTCTTGTTGGTAGCATTTCGCATTATAACATGAAGTGGAACTAAATCGTGTTCATCAACTGATGAATAGATGAACAAATGTAGTATAGCCACACAATGAAAGGTTATTCAGCAATAAGAGGTATGAAGTATCGACACATAGTTCACCATGGAGAGACCTTGCAAACATTATGCTGAGACAAGAAGCCAGACATACAATACTTGGTTCCATTTAAGTGAAATTGGCAAATCCATAGAAATTAGTGGGTGGGAAGCGACTGATAATGGATAGAGTTTGTTACTAGGGTGATGAAAATGATCTAAACTTAGATTGTAGTAAAGGCTGTGCACATCTGTGAATGTACTGAAAAGCACTGAATGATATGCTTTAAATGATTATATTTTATGATATGTTTATTGTAGCTCAATTAAGATGTTAGAAAACAACTCAACAGCAACAAAGAAAAACTACTTACTAAACCCACGATGGTAGTCAATTCTGAATCCTAGCAAGTTAGAGAACAGAGTAGAGCTGCCCCATTGGGAAGGACGGGTAGTCTTCTCCCATGGAGTAGCTAGTGGGTTTGACCCGTCCATCATTTAGTTAGCAGCTGAGTGCTTGAACCGCCATTACTTGAGGCCACATCTGAATCTCAGCATTAACCTTACTGAAAAGTGAACCTACAAATTAAAGTGGAGTCCAGGTCCAGATCTTGGCACAGCTGTCCTTATCTAAGTAACTGGCAGGAAGTGGGGCTTTACCAAATCATCTTCTTTCGAATTAACCTTCTTCTGTGAAATGTTTCTGCCAATGAAAAAAGCTTTGTGCTAAGAGACTCTGAGTTGTTGGCGCCTGATGCCATTTCTCTAAGCCGTCATGAGACAGCCGTGAGTTGGTCTAGCCTGTATGACCCTCACGCTAGCTTTATTTACTTACCTCAGCCCAGATAGTGGGGCCACATTCCTCCTTGCCGAAAGCCATTGCTGAGAACTGCCACAGAAGAGGCAGACCTAAACTTGAAGGCTCCAAATGTGGAGGGCATCTGGGACAACTTGAAGCTGACTCTGGACACGATGGTGCGGAGGTCAGGCTCTCAGGCTGTCTCTTACTCCAGTGACCCAGTCTCTTGTCAAGTTGCCTCCAACTCCTGGCAACCCCGAGTGTGCTGGAGTAGAAGGTGCTTGTAGCGTTTTCAAGCTGAAGCAGATCGTCAGGTCTTTCTTCCAAAACCTCCAACCTTTTGTTAGCAACTGAGCATGTTTGTCATTTTCACCACCCAGAGACCCCAATTCCAGCAGACAGTCACTCTCAGAACATCTCAGCTGGGTAGTGATTCATTGGATATCTCTGCTAGGACCACTTTAGAGCAGATAGGACAACATTTTGAACAGGTATAGGCAAAATAACAAGCACCTCATAACCAGGTAACACCTCAGCGTTTACTTGTGGAAGGATCCATTCTCAGACGATGGCAGTGACCAGGGTGGAGCCATAAAATGACAGAGATAGCAGCCTCCGGCAGGATGCAGAGCAGAGGAGAAGGAGGCTATTTGTGCTGAGATGGTCTGAGTAGGCAGAGGTGGGCAGGACTTGGTGGTAGACAGGGTGAGCAGGTGAGCATAGTGTCTGGCATGGTTAGGTATAGCTGGTTGGCCCTGGGAGCGGGAAGAGAGCAAACAAACTGGGAATCTCAGTTCATGAACATCTGGTCCCCTCCGCATGGGCCTAGCCCTGAGAGTCTCTTCTTTCTCTTCCTTTCTCTCTCCTTGTTGCCTTTTTCCTGCCTCAGCCCTGATGCCCAGCTCAAAACTCTGCTTCCTGTCACCTCAGACCCTCTCCTTCCTGAGGTTCATTTGCCCTGGCTTTGTGTCTCATGCCCCAATTCCCCTTGATGGTCATTTCTTCTGTCTTTTGGTTTCACTCCCCTCTCCTGTGGGGGGATCTCAGATGGTACTGTTGCCAGCCTGCTGGCTCAGGGCTTTTCGGGGTGTGAGTCTGAAGTGGAAGCAGGCCTCACCAGGAGCTGGGGGAGGGGGTCAGGAGTCCCCAGACCATAGGGAGGTGCCTTCTGGCTTCTGTCTGCCTGCCTGAGGGTAGGGACTAGGTCTCAGCCCCCTGAATGGCCCCCAATAGACAGGCTGCATTTGGTCAACGTCTCCTGGAGATGGCATGGGCCTTTCTGAAGAGCTCCCCAGAAGTGAACACCAGACACTGGCTTGGCACCATGTTCTAGGACCTCCCTTTTTGTTCTTTTCCATGTCTTCCTTGGCACTGTTCCCTCTAAGATTCTCAGGGTGCAGCCTTTGTGGCAGAGGTAGGAGTTGTTTGAGGCTTCTCCATCACTGTAGTGTAGTGGTTATGAGTCGGACTGCGAACCTCAAGGTCATCAGTTCAAAATTACCAGCCATTCCATGGGAAAAAGATGAAACTTTCTGCTCCCATAAAAATTTACAGCCTTGGAAACCCTATGCAGAGTCGCTGAGTCAGAACCGATTCCATGGCATGCCACCCACCCCATTACTGTAGCAATTGTGTGGGTCCTGGGTGGCCACTCTGTCTTGGGTTCCTTTGGGATGGAGCGGGACATCATGAGAGGTGTGCATGATGCTGTTGGCCTTTAGAGGCCTGGTGGAGACCCACATGGTGTACACCTTCTACTGGAGAACGTCTTTGTGACTCAGACACAGGTTAACAGGTTAGTTACCACAGGGACCAGGGAGATAAGGAAGGCGCGTCTCTGTGTGGATGTGTGGGGTTTGTGTGTGGGGAGTGTGGGGTTGTATGTGTGTGTGTGTGTGTGTGTGTGTGTGTGGACATGTGGGGTGTCATCTTGTAGGCAGACCAGATACCGGGGGTCATGATTGAATGAAGAGGACAGGACTTCAGAGACAGGAGTGGGGCTGCACACTCAGAGTCACCAAGACCATTGTGATGGCTGGCCCATGGGGCTGGGAGCCACCGAGGCTGACCCTGCACCCATCTGCCATTCACTTCACCCTTCTCCACAGGGCTCTTTTAGGGTTCTGTTATCTTTATAACAGCAGATTGTCAGCTATCTCTTTCATAGCACCACTGGGTGAGTTCAAATTGCCAGCTTTCAGGTTATTGGTTGGATGCAAATAATCTGCGCTACCCAGGAAAGCCCCTACACAGTCCGTTTCTTTGGGTTGATTTTGAGCCCTACCTTTTTATTTTTCTGATGGGGCAGCAATCGACATTAACAAATGCTCGTGTCATAGACCCCAGTGCCTGTCTTGCAGGCGGTTGTTTTTCTCTCTGCTCCCTTTCCTCCCCTCTTGGAGGATCATGGGTAGTTCCTTCATGTCCCCCTTTCTGGTGACACTCCTATTACTGTGTCCTCAGTGGTAGGTTTTGGGAAGGGGGTGGCTTCACAGCCCCGTGTGGCCTGCACTACCACAGCTCCTTACAGAAGCTGCAGGCACTCTGGGTTTTTTGCTTCTCCACTAACATACAAATCGGACTTTTTTTCTCCTGCAGATTTAGGGAACCAAAGGTTGAGTAACCATTTTGAGTTCTAGGCACCTCTGCTTCCTGGATTCCTGTTTGCTGACCTGGGTTGAAGTTGGTAAAAGTGCTAGCCTCACCTTCGACACCTGTGCCACTGTGCGGTGCCACTTTGACAGGTACTTGGGGCTCTCAGCCATGTTGCCACCGCTGCAAGCTGAAGTTTTGCAAATGTCGTGAGGGGAGGTGTGTGGCTCTGGCCTGGCCCATCATGCAGTGCTTTCTCCTGCCAGCACTGGCTAACCGAGGGCCCTGGGTCCAGCACGTTAGCAGGCCTCCTTCCAGTACAGATTCGCTCTGATGCTGAAACATGCCACGGTGAGGCTGGGCCAGTGGTCCCACTTCCAGATGCTGCTCTTTGCTGGACTGCCATGTGCCGCAGGCCGATGAAGGAGAGCATCGGGAGTTTCTCTTGGCTTGTCTGTGAGTGGGCCTGTGTGTGGTTGAAGTGTGGGCAGGCTCAGAGACACCTCATGCCGGTCAAATAGTGTTCCCCACACAGAACCCATGGCTAAGCCTTGCCACATCTCCTTTGGGAGCCGGCCTCCCCGGCTGTACTGTTCCATGGCCTGGACTGACCATTGAGGGTGGTACCCCTGGCGTGGCAGCAGGAATCACAGGGTAGGACTAGTCTCTCTCTCTGTACCTTGCAGGGAGGCTCCAAGCTGGTTTAGGGTGAGTAGGTGTTTGCTGGTACACTGGACTTTGAAGATCTGGCAGGACCACTGGATAGAGAGCCACACCACCACCCATGCTGTCATGTGCTCAGCAACCACAGTACCCCTTGCTTGAGCTAATGATCTGCTGCCTGAATGTGTGAGGGATTTTTTTTCTTTTTATCTGAAAATTTGTCAGCAAAGGATAAGGTGTGATTTGCCACAAGATATTGAAGGAACTCATTAAAAAACCCAGATGTTAAAGGCAATTTGAAATGCTGATTTGTTTCATTTGTCTTCAAAAACCATAGAGATCATCTCAAGAACAGATTTAATGCATCAGACACTAATGACAGAAGACCAGAAGAGTTGTGGGATGACATCAGGAACATCATAGGACTTCATAGAAAGCAAAACGTCATTAAGAAGACAAGATAGAAGGAAAAGACCAATATAGATGTCAGAAAAGACTCTAAAACTTGCTCTCCAGAGTAAAGATGATAAAGCAAATGGAAGAAATGAGGAGGTGAAAGAACTGAACAGAAAATTCCAATGGGCAGCTCAAGAAGACAAAGTCAAGTATTAATTATAATGAAATGTGCAAGGACCTGGAGTTAGAAAACCAAAGGGGGAGAACACAGTCAATATTTATAAAGCTGAGGGAACTGACAAAGAGAAATTCAAGCCTTGATTTGAAATATTGAAGGATTCTATGGGCAAGTACTGAATGATGCAGAAAGCATCAAAAGAAGATGGAAAGAATACAGAAAGTCACTTTACCGTAAAGATATGGTCACTGTTTAACCATTTCAAGAGTTAGCATATGATCAAGAGCCAATGGTACTGAAGGAAGAAGAAGTCCAAGGTACACTGAAGGCATTGGCAAAGAACAAGACAACAGGGATTGATGGAATACAAATTGACCTGGCCAACAGATTGGAAGAGATCCATATTTGTGCCCATTCCAAAGAGAGGGGACCCAATGGAATGTGGAAATCATTGGACAATATCATTAATGTTGCAATGCAAGTAACATTTTGCTAAAATGATTTTAAAATGGCTGCAGCAGTACATTGACAGAACTGCCAGAGGCTTAAGCCAGATTCAGACAAGGGTGTGGAATGAGGGATGTAATCGCTGGTGTCAGATGGATCTTAGCTGTAAGCACAGAATAGAAGAAAGATGTTTAACTGTGCTTGATTGACTATACAAAGGCATTTGACTATGTGGATAATGAGAAGCTGTGGACAAGTTTTGAAGAATGGGTATTCTGGAACACTTAATTGTGCTCAGGAAGATCCTGTACAGAGACCAAGAGGCAGTGATGGTACAGAGAACAAACAAGGGGACAGTGATGGTTTAAAACCAGGAAAGGTGTGCTCCAGGGTTGCATTCTTTCACCAGATTTATTCAACCTGTTTGCTGAGCAAATAATCCAAGAAGCTGGATTATATGAAGAAGAATGTGGCATCAGGATTGGAGGAAGACTCATTAACAACCTATGATGTGCAAATGATACATACAACTTTGCTTGCTGAAAGCAAAGAAGACTTAAAATACTGATGAAGATCAAAGACCACAGCCTTCAATATGGGTTACACCTCACTACTGTTGCCATGCTTGAGTCCATTGATCCTGCCACTTGGCCAATCCATCTCGCTGAGGGTCTTCCTCTTTTTCTCTGACTCTCCACCTTACCAAACATGATATCCTTCTCCAGGGACTGGTCCCTCCTGACAATATGTCTGAAGTATGAGAAACAAAGTTTGGCCATCCTGGCCTCCAAAGAGCACTCTGGTTGCACTTCTTCCAAAATGAATCTATTAGTTCTTTTGGCAGCACATGGCACTTTCAATATTCTCCTCCAACACCATAGCTCAAAAGCATCAATTCTTCTATGGTCTTCCTTATTCACTAACCAGTTTTCACATGCATATGAGGTTATTGAAAATACCATGGTTTGGGTCAGGAGCACCTTAGTCCTCAAGCTGACATCTTTGCTCTTCAACACTTTAAATGGTCTTGTGCAGAAGATTTGCCTAATGCAATACGTCGTTTGATTTCTTGACTGCTGCTTCTGTGAGTGTTGATAGTTGATCCAAGAAGAGTGAAGTCCTTGACAATTTTAATCTTTTCCTGAGTCATTAGTGTCTGCAAATGAGGGACAAGTTTTGTGGCCAGGAACTGGTACTGCCTTGGGTTCCTCCCATGCCATTTCTCCCATGAGGCACTCATATAAGGTCCCGAGCAGGAAAGAGATTTCAGAGATGTGCAGAGGACTTGTCTACCTAGCGCCCACTCCGTGTGCCCCCTTGCCTTTTGGGATCGTAGGCACTCTTACCTCATAGTTCTTCCACCTCTGGGGCTTGTGGGAGTGCTGGGCGTGTGGTGGGCCATGAGGAAAGAGCAGGGTCTCATAGTGTCTTCACTAGGGTTGGCGCTCTCTTGCACAGTAAGTCTCTCCATGTGTCTCCTCCCCTACCATACAGTATCATTAGGAATTAGCAATTTAAAAAGTCAATGTTAATCATGGAGTAAATATGTGATGAATATTGTAAACTGGTTAAATGTCGTGCTTCTGAAATTATATGAATGTTAAAAAAATTGTTTTGTAAATTCTTTTTGCATTGAATAACAACATTATTAATTATTGAGTGGAAGCCTTTTTTGTTTTTTCTCCTTTTTCTTTGATTACCGCTTAATTCTAAAAAAAAAGTTATTGATGTAGGTTCATAAATATCATCAAAAATGCTAATTGCCACAATATTGTAGCTAAAACACCAGAAAAGTTGACAAAGCCAGGAACTATAAACACACTGGCAACAACAGGAACAGTAGTGCGTGCTTATAGAGTGTACAGCAGAAACCACGTGATTTGAAGCATCATTTTACCCGGGTAATGATGGCAGCTCTAACTGGAGCACATTGTTGTTGTTGTTGTTAAGTGCTGTCAAGTTAGTTCTGACTCAAAGCAATCCTGTGTAGGGTTTCCAAGGAGCCACTGGTGGGTTTGAACCCCTGGCCGTATGGTTAACAGTCCAGTGCTTATCCTACAGTGCCACACCAGGGCACATATGAGAAAGTTCATAAAGTAAATGAGTAGAGAATTTTAGTTTTGTAGGTATGCTGAGAATATGTAAGTTGGACTTACAAAAATATTTGTGTTGTTAGAACTAACTTTAGCAATAAAAATTTTTAATAAAAAGTTGCTACTGAAACACTGCACAAAAATTGTATGGACAGTAGCTCTGGTGTCATTGTTTCTGACAGTGTCACCTGGTGCAATCTAGTCACTGAAGATTCCTTGAGAATCTAGGCTCCGTCTAGACTGGGGGAGAAAGGGTGACAGAGAAATGGATAAGATACCAGCATACATGTGTACGCACAGATGCTGGCAGCACCAACACACATGCACATACAGAGTCAGACACTGATGCAGCACCAACACACATGTGCACACACAGAGTCAGACACTGATGCAGCACCAACACACATGTGCACACACATGCACACGTAGACAGATACTGACACAGCACTAACACATGTGCACACACATACACATACACATAGACTGACACAACACCAACACACATGTGCACACACATATAAACAGACAGATACTGACTATTAAAGCATGTAGAATATGCATGTTTTAAAATCAGGAAATGTGTGTCCTCCTCCTTTGTTCTTCTCTTTCAACATTGCTTTAGCTAATTGAGACTTCTTGTCATTTCTACATAATATTGAGGATGGGGTTTTCCATTTCTATAGAGAGGGCTGTTAGAATGTTTATTGGGATTGTGCTGAATCTGTATATTGCTTTGGGTACTATTGACATCTTAACAATATTAAGTCTTCCAGCTCAAAAACATGGGACATCTTTCCACTTATTTAAGTCTTCTTTAATCACTACTGGTGTGGTGCTGTAGGATCAGCACTGGGCTGTGGATCACAAGGTCAACAGTTCAAACCCACCAGTTGTTCCTGGGAAATCCTATACAGGGTCACTGTGAGTTGGAACCGACTTGACAGCACTTCTCAGCACCAATCTGTTTCAGCAGTATTTTGTTTGCATAAGTCTTTCATGTCTCCAGTTAGTTTTATTCCCAAGTATTTTATTCTTTTAGATATTATTATAAATGGAGTTGTCTCCTTACTTTTCCTTTCAGATTTCTTATTCCTGGTCTGTGTAAATCTTAACTGATGAGTGTCTGTTGACCTTGTATCATGTAACTTTGCTAGATTCACCCATGAGCTCTAGAAGTTTCCTTATGGATTCTGGGATTTTCTATGTATTTGATCATATCATCCATTTACAGAGATGAGTTTACTTTTTCTTTTCAACCCAGATACCTTTTATTTCTTTTTCTTCTATTATTGCTCTGGCTGTTGTTGCATAAGGTTTCCAAGGAGCAGCTGGTGGGTTTGAACCACCGACCTTGTGGTTTGCAGTCCTCGGCTGCTCCTACAGTACTACCTCAGGAGCCCTTGCTCTGGGGAGGACTTTTATAGTATTGAATAGAAGTGGCGAGAATAGGCACCCTTGTCTTGTTTAGATTTCAAAGGGAAAAACTCTCTGTCTCTCTCTATTAAGTATAATCTTGGCTGTTCATATGTGCCCTGAATCATATTGATGAATTTCCCTTTTATTCCAGTCTTCTTTCGGATTTTCATCAAGAAGGTGTGTTGGATTTTTAGCAGAGATTTTTCCTGCATCCACGGAGATGATCATATAGTTCTTTTCCTTTGTTCTAATAATACGGAGTCCTGGTGTAGCACCATACGACTTATCAACACTGGACTGACAGGTCAGTTTGAACTGCAAGGTTGGAAGTTCAAACCCACAAGCTACTCCTCGGAAACCTTATACAGGGCTGCTATGAGTTGGAACCGACGCGACAGTAACAACAAAATAATGTTATTGATTACAGTGATTGATTTTTCTAATGAGGAATCATCCTTGAATTTCTAGAATAAATCCCACTTGGCCATAGTGTATGACTCATTTAATATGCTGTTGGGTTCTGTTTGCTAGTATTTTGTTAAGGATTTTCACATCTATATTTAGCCGCTACGAGTTGGAACCAACTCAACGGTACTTAACAAGAGCATTCATAAGAGATTACTGGTCTGTAGTTTTATTTTCAAGGGGTGTCTTTTTGTTTTTTATATCAGGGTTATGTTTGTTTCATTGAATGAATTAGACAGTATTCCTTCCATCTCTATATTTTGGAAGAGTTTAAACAAGACTGGTGTTAATTCTTCTCTAAATATTTGGTAGAATTCTCTAATGAAACCATCTGGCCCAGGACCTTTTCTGCTGGGAGTTTTTAAACATTTTGAATTGATTGAAGGTTTACAGAGCAAATCAAATTTCCATTCGACAGTTTTGTACACCTTTTGTTTCATGTCATTGATTGCAGTCCCCACAGTGTAATGTCACGTGTCTCACTTGCTCCTTGTTTCCTATCCCTCCTGAACTTTGTCCTTGGATAAATGCTGCTCTTTTGATCTCAAATGGTGGACAGTTCTACAAAGTATTCCTTCTATAGACCTAACTATTGCTTGACTGCAAACTGAACTTCAGGGATGAGTTCAGTTCTAGACCTGAAGGGTAATCTAGGACCATAGTCTTGGGTTTCCTTCAGTCTGTCTGATTGGTAAGCCTCGTCTTTTTTATGATTTTGAGTTTTGTTTCACATTTTCTCCCATTCTACCCAGTGATCCCTTTCACTACAGTCGGCAGTGGTAACCAGGTACCGTCTAGTTCTTCTGGTCTCAGGGTTGTGGAGGCTGAAGCTCATTTGGTCCATTGGTCCTTTAAACTAATTGTTTCCACACATCTTTGTTTTTCTTTGCTTTGGACAGAGAGACACCAATAGTGGCCCCTTAGATGGCCTCTAATGAACTTTTAAGACCCCAGTTGCTGCTCACCAAAGTAGAATAAAGAACATTGTCTTTGTGGACTGTCAATTGCCTTTAATGTCTTCTGAGACTCTGGTCCTTAGCCCCTAGACCCAGTAATCCATTCCCCTGAGGTGCTACGGCTAGAAAGTTTTTTATGATTTTGTCCCCTCTGTGTTCTACTGTATTAATATATATATATAATATATGTATACACTCACACACTCAATGTATACATTGGGTAAATACATTATGTAGAAATACTCTCTGTCAAACCTAAATTTACTTGTGGGCATAGTCTCCTTTCTACACCAGCTCAGCTTGTGTGTCTATCTATGTATCTACTTACGGATTTTTTTTTATTCCTGTGATTGCAGGATTGTGCATATAAAATGTTTGCGTCTGTTGTCTTTAACTATTTTACTCTTCCCGGTGTCTTCCTTTGTCTTAACAATTTTTTACTGACCTGTTGCAAGGTTTTTGATCACTGATTCAGACTTTCATTTGCTATGGATCTGTTGAGACTTGACACTGCCTCTTGAGTTATTTTGGGTAGGTTTTGTGCTTTGAAGAGGCTATCTGTCCATTTGATCTCGATTATCCAGTTTGGTACCATACAGTTGTTCATAATATCCTGTCATAATTCTCTTCATTTCTGTTGGGCCAGTTAAAATAGTCTCTCTTTCATTTTTAATTTTGGTCTCAGCTGCCCTGTGTGCTCTTTATTTTATTTTATTTTTTATTTTTTTAAATGTTTTATTGTGAATTATATGATAGTTTACATGAGAGAACCTCA
>NW_006409598.1:47530-48078 GCF_000296735.1 Chrysochloris asiatica | reverse complement strand
TTGTGCAAATGGCTAATACACTAGATGGCTAAAAGAATGGCTGAAGATTTGAGTCCATCTAGAGGCACCACTTACTACTCGTCTATCAATTTGTTGTACTGTGATGGCTTCTGAGTTGCTGTGATTCTGAAAGCTTTGCCATATCATCAGTCAAATACCAGCAGGGTCACCCGTTGTGGACAGGTTTCAAATGAGCTTCCAGATGAAGACAGACTAGGAAGAAGGATTAACGAACTACTTCTGAGTCTTTAGTCACTGAAAACCTTATGAATAGCAGAGAAACACTGTCAGATATAGTGTCGGAAAATGAACCCCTCAGGTTGGAGGGCATTCAAAATGTGACTGGGGAAGAACTGTATCCTCAAAGTAGAGTTGACCATGATGATGCAAATGGAGTAAAGTCCATTGGAGAAAATCCTGCATGACCTTCATTTTCTGATGGGGCACAACTCTAAATGAAGAGAAACAACTGTAAACATGCATTGAAAATTGGAACATGGAACGTACAAAGTATGAATCTGGGAAAATTGGAAGTTGTAAAAAATGGA
>NW_006409598.1:10256-10827 GCF_000296735.1 Chrysochloris asiatica | reverse complement strand
AAAAAGAAAAAAGAAAAATATATATATATATATTTGCTGATCACTCGGATGTATGGGATGAGAGGAGGGGAGGGAGAATAAGATAGAGCACAGGGTAGGGAATAGACACAGGATAGCTTGGATGCCAGGGAGGGGTGGGGGCAATACACAAAAAGATGGAGGGGAATGGAAGAACAAGGCTGATGGGAGAACAGTTAGGCAGGTTCACATGGGCTAAGTGGGACAGAGGTAAATGATGATGTATTCACAGCCTTGGAAAAACAGAGCTCTGGGATACAGGGATTGAGGCATGTTTTGAAGGGTTTTCCCTTGCCAGCCATTGTAAAATAGACACTTGAGCGGGGGAGAAAGGAATAGCCAGAAACATCACTACAGAAAGCTTATAAGTCTGTCTTCAGCCTACAGCTGATTGGAATACCTTAAAAGGGGCTAGAAGTTGCCCAGTGAAACAAGCTTCCTGTGGAGCCTTTACATTGCAAAAGACCATGAGTAGAATCAAGAATCCCATCCAGAACTGACTGAGGTAGGAATTTCCACTGGAAAGGAGGAGTAGACCAACATAGAGCAGCTA
>NW_006409598.1:2893-7721 GCF_000296735.1 Chrysochloris asiatica | reverse complement strand
CTGACCACGTGGCAGCATTGATGGACTTAAGCATAGCAACAGTAATGAGGCTGGCCCGGGATGAGGCAGTGTTTCGTTCTGCTGTGCATAAGGTCACTATGGGTTGGTACCAACTCGATGGCACCTAAGAACAACAATGGATGAGAAGCGACTCAACAACATGAAATGACGACAACAACAGCTAATCAATGTTGTAGGTTCACACAGCGGTAGCAACAATAGGCTCAAGCATAACAACAATTGTGAGGATTTGTGAAGACAAGGTAGTGCTTGGTTTGTTGTGCATCAGGCTTGGGAACTACTCAATGTCATCTAAAAACACCAACCATGGCTAATACAGAGTGCTAGTGGTGCTGCATGACAAGCATTGCTGCTAACATAAAGATCAGTGACTTGAACCCACCAGTCACTCCGTGGGAGAGAGAAAGTGTCATCTGCTTCTGTAAAGACTTATAGACTCAAGCCCTGTGGAGCAGTTCTGCCCTGCCCCAGAAGGTCACTATGAGTCAGAATCAACTTCATAGCAGTGGATTTAGGTTTTGATTTGTGTGTGTGTTTGTTTAATGGCTAATGACCACTAGCATTTCTTCATTTGTTTGTTGACCATCTAAATATCTTCTTTGGAGAAGTGTCTTGAATATATGTTCTCATTTCTCTTAGGAATGTATCCTAGAGTGGAATTGCTGAACCATATCATAATCCTATGCTTAACATTTTGAGGAGCCACCAAACTATTTTTCCACAGTAGCTCCACCATTTTATATTCCTGCCAATACTATAAGGAGCTCTGGTATCGTGGTGGTTACCAGTTAGGCTCAAGGTCAGCAGTTCAAAACTACCAGTGGTTCCATGGGAGAAAGATTAAGTTTCCTGCTCCCGTAAAGATTTATAACCTTGGAAACTATATACAGGGTCACTATGAATCAGAACCGACTCCACAACATGAAACCACCACCACCACCAATACTGTACAAAGGTTCCAATTCAAACAGTCTACTTTTCAGCTAAATACAAAATCCCAAACACCATTAACTCAAAAGCTCTAGGAATGAAGATGAGAGAAATCAAACTAGTATGTATAATACCTCTGACTGGAATGGAATCTAAAGCTACCTTAGGGCTGGTTCCATTCCTAGTGTATAAAAATCCGCTCACGCATGGTAACATCTCTATGAATCAAAACTGCTATTCCAGAGTGTCATTAATTTGGGTGTGGAATAGTTGGATTTTTCCTTTGCAATTGCTTAGGGAAAAAAGCAATGTTGGACACAATTGTGGGAGAAATGTCTAACTTCACTGAGTCTTCCCAATTCATTTGTTGTTGTTGTTGTTGTTGTTGTTGTTAAGTGCCATTGAGATAGTTCTGACTCATAATGACCCAGTATAGGTTTCCAAAGAATGGTTGGTGAAGTTGAACTGCCAACCTTGCAGTTCAAATGAACCTTGCAGTCCAGTGTATTAACCCACAGCACCACGCCAGCACTCCCAATTCATCTAGCAGCATATATTTGCATAGAAGAAACCAACACAAGCAATCATATTTTGCCCATCAGAGTAGAATCTCACTATGTTAGAGGCTCACTTTGCTGACTTTGGGCCCTGGCCTTGTGTGCAGTATCTGTAAGTAATGTGTTGTTGTTGTTAAGTGCTGTCAAGTCAGTTCTGACTCATAGCAACCCTGTATAGGGTTTCTGAGGAGCAGCTGGTGGGTTTGAACTGCTGACCTTATGGTTTACAGTCCAGTGCTGATCCTACAGTGCCACACCAGGAGTACGCAAGTGAAGAGATCAGAAATGGATGGGTTTACTGTGAGAAACAACTTCAATACATTGTCAAGTTTCTGCTAAGTCATAGGCACAGCTCAATGATATTGATTAAAGTTGCTTCTCACAGCAAACTTGTCAGGTAGACATTACCTGCTTTACAAAAAGAAGAAAGTACAACCCAGGGACATAAGTCATTGCTCAGGGTTACTGAGCAGGCAAGCACACTGATGGATCCAAACCCAAGTCTTCTGACTCCAAAGCATACTGGGAGTCATTTCTCAGAGAGGTTCATGGAGATGTTCAGGAAGAAGGTGAATTGAACACAAGTCAGGGTCGTCAGGCATAGCTGCAGAAGATGCCTGTGTGAAGAGACAGCCCTTGATTGTGTTCATCTCCCACATGTGGATTCTACAGAAGTTCTGCAGCCATGACCCCATCAGAACCCTGGAAGAACAGTAGGCAGGCAGACACTATTAATACAGATGAAGACCTTGGTGCCTAGCATCATTACATGGATGGGGTGACCTCTCCTGCCTCTGCTGCCACTGTAGTCAGTCTTTTACTCTCCTGCATGTCATATGGTTGCTTATTTCACTTCCCAGCTATGTGATCAACTCTGTGAGGTCATTTGTTCATTCAGTCAGTCAATAAACATTTATTGAGGTACACTTTTGTTGGGCGCTGTGCTGGGTACTAGAAAAACAATAGCAAAACAAACAAGCAAAAAAAGATATAGTCCCTGCCTTCATTGAGAAAAAAACAGGTATTAATCAAATATTCACACAAACAAATGAAAAATTACAGCTGTACAAATACTGTTCAGAGAAGATGCTGAGAGGTCTTAAAGTAAAGAAATTTTCCCTTGCCAAGGAAATGAAGAAAAAGTTACTGGGGAAGTGACATTGAGCTGAGATCTCTGAAAATTGAAGAGGACTGAGTTAGGCACAGAGAGGAAGGAAGGGAATACAAACAGGAAAGAGCATTTACAAAGGCCCTGTGGCAGGAGGAATAGGGCACAAAGAAGGGACTGTAAGACCCAGCATGACAATTAGTCTTTAAATGCCTGAGCCCAGACTGTTCTTCATAACCAGTCTCCTCTGCCAATCCTCCCTGTCCTGTCCTGCCCTTACCTTGGCCTCAGGATAGGTCGGTGGGTATGCACACAGAAGCAATAGATAACAGCAGAGCATTGCTCATGCTGTCAAATTGATTACAACGCATAGCAATGCTATAGGACAGAGTAGAACAGGGCTTCTGAGACTATAAATCCTTACGGAAGCAGACAGCTTTGTCTTTCTACCAAGAAGCAGCTGGTGCATTTAAGCCACCTATAAGGAGCTCTGGTAGCATAGTGGTTACGAATTGGGCTGAGAACCTTAAGGTCAGCAGTTCGAAACTACCAGCCACTCCGCGGGAGAAAGATGAGGCTTTCTACTCCCGTAAAGACTTACACCCTCGGAAACCCTGTACAGGGTCTCTATGGGTCGGAACCGACTCGATGGCACTTAACAACAACAACAACAACATATTGTGGTTAGCAACCAAATGCTTAACACATTGTATCAGCAGGCCTTCTAGTGGCACTGTAGGATAAGCGCTCAACTGCAAGATTGGTTTGAACCACAACACCGGTGGTTCAAAATCAACTGCTTTTCGGAAACCCTATACAGTGTCATTATGAGTCGGAAAAACAACACCAAACTCTAAAAGAATTGCTACGAGGGTTATAGTTCATACATGCATGGGTTCATTACAAATAAAATGTGTTTAAACCTGTCTCTGAGATCAGAGGATGCCTGTAGACAAATTCTCTCAGTAATAAACTTTCTCATTAGGGTGCTTTTTGTAAAAACAAACAAACAAAAAAAGACCTTATCGAAAATTCTAAGATGATCTGCTTAGTTGTTTGTTGTTGTTAGGTGCCATCAAGTCTATGCACAACAGCAACTCTATGCACAACAGAAGCTGCCCAGTCGTGAACCAATCTCACAATCATTGCTAGGCTTGAGCCTATTGACACTGCCACTTTGCTAATCCATCTGGCGGAGATCCGTCCTCTTTTTCTCTGACCCGCCACCTTACCAAACATGATATCTTTCTTCAGTGACTGGTCCCTACTGACAATATGTCTGAAGCATGAGAGATAAAGTCTGGTTATCCTGATTTCCAAGGGGCACTCTGGCTATACTTCATCCAACACAGATTAGTAATTTTGGCAATCCGTGATACTTTCAATATTTTCCTCCAGCACCATAACTCAAATGAATCAATTCTGCTATGGTCTTCCTTATTCACTGTCCAACTTTCTCATGTATATGAAGTTGTTGAAAATAACATGGTTTGGGTCAGGTACACCTTAGTCCTCAACGGACATCTTTGCTCTTCAACACTTTAAAGAGGTCTTCTGCAACAGATTTGCCTAATGTCATATGTCATTTGATTTCTTGACTGCTGCCTCCATGAGTGTTTATGGTTGATCAGAGAAAATGAAGTCTTTGACAACTTCAATCTTTTCTCCATTGATAAGAATGTTGTTTATTTGCCCAGTGGTGAGGGTTTTTGTTTTCTATACATTGAGATGCAATCCATACCAAAGACTGTATTATATGATCTTCATCAGTAAGTATTTTAAGTCCTCTACACTTTCAGCAAGCAAGGTTGTATTATCTGCATATTGCAGGTTGTTAATGAGTCTTCCTCCAATTCTGATGCCACATTTTTTTCATATAACCCAGTTTCTTGGATTATTTACTCAGCATACAGGTTGAATAAATATGGTGAAAGAATACAACCCTGGGGAACACCTTCCCTAATCTGAAACCATTAGGTGTTTCCGTGTTCTGTTCGAAAAAGTGCCTCTTGGTCTATGTACAGGTTCTTCATAAGCACAAGTTAAGTGTTCCAGATTACTCATAATTCACAATGTTGTCCATGTTGTTGTTTTTGTTAGGTGTCATTGAATTGGCACTGACCCATAGCAACCTTATGCACAGAACGAAACATTGCTGGATCCTGGGCCAGCCTCACTACTGTTGCAATACCTGAGTCCATTGATGCTGCCA
>NW_006409598.1:0-1247 GCF_000296735.1 Chrysochloris asiatica | reverse complement strand
CAATTTTCCCAGATTCATACTTCGTAAATTTCATGTTCTGATTTTCAATGGATGTTTACAGCTGTTTCTTTTCATTTTGAGTTGTGCCCCATCGACAAATGAATGTTCCACGGGCTTTACTTCCACGAGCTTTACTCCATTCATGTCATCACAGTCAACTCTACTTTGAGGAGGCATCTCTTCCCCAGTCACATTTTGAGTGCCTTCCAACCTTAGGGGCTCATTTCCCGGCATTATATCTGATAGTGGTTCTCTGCTATTCATAAGGTTTTCAGTGACTAGAGATTCGGAAGTAGTTTGTCAGTCTTTCTTCCTAGTCTGTCTTTGTCTGGAAGGTCATCTGAAACCTGTCCACTATGGGCCACCCTGCTGGTATTTGAAATACCAGTGGCATAGCTTTCAGAATCACGGCAACTCACAAGCTTCCACAGTATGACAAACTGACACACAAGTGGTGGAATGTTGTCCATAGCCTGTTATTTTCCACACAATTGAAGGCCTTTGTATAGTCAATAAAGCACATGTAAACATCTTTCTGGTATTCTCTGCTTTCTGCTAAGATCCATCGATCATCAGCAATGATATCCCTCATTCCACGGCCTCTTCTGAATCTGGCTCGAACCTCTGGAAGTTCTCTGTCAATGTATGCTTGAAGCAATTTCTGTATTATCTTCAGTAAAACTTGACTTGCATGGGATATCAATGATATTGTGCAATTATTTATACATTCCGTTGGGTCACGTGTCTTTGGAATGGGCATAAATACAGATATCTTCCAATCAGTTGGCCAGGTAGTTGTCTTTCAAATTTCCTGGCATAGAGGAGTGAGAACCTCCTGTGCTGCCTCACTTTTTTTTGAAAGACTTTTTTTTTTATTATTATTCTATCAATTCTTCATGCCTTGTTTTTTTGTCAATGCCTTCAATGTACCTTGGAATTCTTCCTTCAGGACCTCTGGCTCTTGATTTTGCTACTTCTTGATATAGTTGAACATTGATCATTTCCTTTTGGTAGAATCAATCTGTGTATCCTTCTCATCTTTTTTTGATGCTTTCTGCATCATTCAATAATTTGCCCAGAGAATCCTTCAATAACTCAAGTTGATGCTTGAAAATGTTGAGCAAGTTCTTCCCTTTTGGTTTTCTAACTCCAGGGTTTTGCACATTTTGTTATGATATTTGACTTGATCTTGTCAAGCTGACCTTTGAAATTTTCTGTTCATTTCTTTTACCTCATCATTTCTTCCA
>NW_006409597.1:46158-48325 GCF_000296735.1 Chrysochloris asiatica | reverse complement strand
TGGACTCAAGCATGGGAACAATAGTGAGGTTGGCCCTGGATCAGGCAGTGTTTCGTTCTACTGTGCATAGGGTCGCTATGGGTTGTTACCAACTCGATGGCACCTAACAACAACAACAATCACGTTGAAGTTCTGGTGTGGCGCTGTGGGTTAATGCACTGAACTGCAAGGTCAATTTGAACCACAAGATTGGTGATTCAAGCTCACCAGCGGCTCCTCAGAAACCCTATACAGGGTCGCTGTGAGTTGGAACCAACTTGACAGCACTTAACAACAACAGCTACATCATGTTGAAAACATTGTCACTAATAATTCAAGTACCAGCAAGGTCATCATGGTGGAAAGATTTTAGCGGGGCTTCCAAATAATAAAGACTAGGATGAAAGATTTGGTGATTACTTTAAAAAATTAGCCAATGAAAACTCTATGAGCCATAACAAAGTATTGTCCGATAGAGTGCTGGAAGATAAGTCCTTGTCAAGTCGATTCGGACTCAGGACCCTATAGGACAGAATAGAACTGCTTCATAGGGCTTCCACAAAGGCACTCACAACACAAAGCAGCTCCAAGACTGGACAGAAGCAAACCCAGGCTCATGAAGATGGCCAGGTCCAGACAGTGTCCCCTTCTGTTGTACATAGAGTTGGAGCAGACTCTGCGGTAACTAACAACAACAACATATGTATGCTAAATACCAGGTCAATATCTTGCTACATATCAGCCCATCTTATTCTACAGTGATCTGGTAACTGTTCTATCACTATTACAAATGACAACACTGAGACTCAGAGAGGTCCAGCAAATGCAGCCAAGAATTGGCAGAGCTGTGCTTTGAACCCCAGTCCATCACTGTGTCTTCCTAACTCCCACCACCAACTCCGACCCCATTTCTGGGATGCCCATCCCTGTTGTTAATATTAAGTTTTGTTGGTTCTGACCCATAGCGACCCTGTATAGGGTTTCTGAGGAGCGGCTGGTGAGCTTAAACCATTGACTTTGCAGTTCAAAGTGAATTTATAGTCCAGTGCATTAACTCACAGTGTATCACACTTGAAATCTGTCTGGTCTCTGCTTTCTTTTCATCCTTCCTTTACTAACCTTAGTGTATTTTACGTGAGAAATTGCATGAAGAATTTTGAAAATCATGAGGCTCATTCTCACTGATTCTTGCGTTACTTGGGAGAGCGTTTTACTTGTGTACGTGCTTGTTGTTAAGCGTCGTCCAGTCGGTTCTGACCCATAGCAACCCTGTCTAGGGTTTCTGAGAAATGGCTGATGAGTTTGAATTGTGGACCTTGCAGTTAGCAGCCTAGTGCTGATCTTACAGTGCCACACCAGGACTCCTATTACTTGTATGTAGGAAACGTCTTATTCCTCAGAACAAAGAAGTTGTACTTAGAGACTGTGGATGTGATGCTTCTTGGATTTGATAGACAAGGGTCCTCGCTCTGCTTCTTATTACCCATGGGTCCTTGGACACATGACACAGTGTTCGGAGCTTCATTTTCTACAACTGCAAAATACAGATGGGAATATCTGTACCATCGTTCATGCATGGATGCTTTGGTGATTCAGGTAGAATCCTCACCTTCTACCACTGCGAAGTGGATTACAAGGTTCATTTTCTACAACTGCAAAATACAGATGGGAATATCTGTACCATCGTGCATGCATGGATGCTCTGGTGATTTAGGTAGACCCCTCACCTTCTACCACTGTGAAGTGGATTACGAGCTGGGCTACCAACCACAAGGTAAGTAGTTCAGATCTGCTAGTAGCTCCATGGGATAAAGATGAGGCTTTCTGCTCCTGTAATGGTTTAAATCCTTGGAAACACTGTACAGAGTTGCTATGAGTTGGCACCAACTGGGTGGCACACTACCACCACCACTTGGTTTAAGAGTCCTGTGGTGGCACTGCAGGATAATGCACTGCACGGCAAGGTCCATTTGAACCTCAAGGTCAGTGGTTCGAACTCACCAGCCACTCCTGGGAAAGCCTATACATGGTCTCTATGAATCGGAACTGACTCAATGACACTTGACAACGACAACAGCCCCTTGGTTCAGGAGATCTTGGTTCAGTTCCTACCTAATGTACTCAGTCCAATTGTGTTCCTTTTAAATGTTCTTTCAGTATTGGGACCATAAAGAAGTCGGAAGGGGCA
>NW_006409597.1:45097-45778 GCF_000296735.1 Chrysochloris asiatica | reverse complement strand
CCTTCAATAAAATCTATCTTTGGAATCTTCTAAAACAGTCACAAAGGAATTGAACTAGCCCAACAGATTCCCATGGAAGTTACGGTTTTGAGTGGACCTTTTGTCATTTTTTAAGGCACTCTAACTACACTAAGATAAGTGTATTACTGAGAAAACTCATCTGCAAGTCATCCACTGATTGCAGAATCATGTTTAAACATGTTTTGTGTGGAATGAGCCCATGTATGCATGAACTGGATCCTCATAGCAACACTTTTTGACTTACCCTTGTATATTATATTGTCACTGAGGCTACTAATGCTATTGGCACTATTGCCATAGTACTGTTACTATTGTTGTTGTTGTTAGGTGCATTGAGTTGAGTCTGGCTTAGAGATCCCCTGGGACAGAGTAGAACCATCACATAGGATTTTCTAGGCTGGAGCATCAGGGAACTGACAGAAATTCAAGCTGGATTCGGTAGACTGAAGGACAGCATTGCTGAGGTCAGATGGATCCTGGATGAAAGCAGAGTACATCAGAAAGATGCTCACCTCTGTTTTATTGACTCTACAAAGGCCTTTGAATTGTGGTGTTGGAGGAGAAAACTGAAAGTGCCATGGACTGCTAAAAGAACCAATAGATGTGTTTTGGAAGAAGTGCAGCCAGAGTGCTCCTTGGAGGCCAGGATGGCTAAGCTTC
>NW_006409597.1:43974-44539 GCF_000296735.1 Chrysochloris asiatica | reverse complement strand
GATATGCAGATGACATAACATTGTCTGCTGAAAGGGAAGAGGACTTGAAGCAGTTCCTAATGAAGATCAAAGCCTATATACAGCCTTCAGTGTAGTGTTGTTACTCAGTGCTGTCGAGTTGGTTCTAACCCACAGTGACCCTGTATAGGGTTTCCGAAGAGCAGCTGGCGAGTTTGAACCACTGATCTTATGGTTCAAACCAACTTTGCAGTTCAACGCATTAACCTGCAGAACCACACCAGGATTCCATGGCCTTCAATGTAGAGTATACTATTCAGTGTAAAGAAACAGAAATCCTCACAACTAGACTAATGAGCAACATCATCATGAATAATAGAAAAACCACTGACATCAAGGATTTCATTTTACTTGAATCCACAGTCAATACCCATGGGAGTGGTAATCAAACAATTAAATGATGTATCACATTGTGCAAATAGACTGCAAAAGGCCTCTTTAAAGAGTTAAAAAGCAAAGATGTCACTTTGAGAACCAAGGTGGCCAACCCCAAGCCTTGGTATTTTACAATATTTTTATATGCATGTGAAAGAAAGCTGAACAATGA
>NW_006409597.1:9219-12953 GCF_000296735.1 Chrysochloris asiatica | reverse complement strand
GAGGGACGAAGCTTAGGCATCCTGGCCTCCAAGGAGCACTCTGGCTGCACTTCTTCCAAAACAGAAATAGAAAAATCTTCAATGAAAAAATAGGGACAAAATTAGGGGCTCGGATGCATGGCATTAAGTGCACTATCAAACATAACTGAAAACACCCCAACAGAAGACAAAACAGAGGACTGGGGACTCCTAAAAATTAGACACTTACATGTATCAAAGTATTTCACCAAGAGTGAAAAAGAGAACCCACAGACTGGGAAAAAATATCAGACAAAGAAAGGACTGCTATCCAAATTTGTTGTTGTTGTTACGTGCCGTGGAGTCGATTCCAACACATCACGACCCTGTACAGTGTTTCCGAGACTGTAAATCTTTACAGGAGCAGAATGCCTCATCTTTCTCCCGCAGAATGGCTGGTAGTTTAGAGCTTCTGACCTTGAGGTTGGCAGCCTGACTCGTAACCACTACGCTACTAGAGCTCCTTATCCAAATTTTAAACAACACTTCAAACAATACAATTGAAGACTGGGCAGAGGGCATCAACAGACACTTCACCAAAAAAGACATCCAGGCAACCAGCAAACATATGAAGAAATGCTCACAATCATTAGGCATTGTTGTTGTTGTTGTTGTTGTTGTTGTTGTTGTTAGGTGCTATTGAGTCGGTACCGACTCATAGCGACCCTATGCACAACAGAACGAAACACTGCCCGATTCTGGGACAACCTCACAATTGTTGCCGTGTTTGAGCCCATCGATGCTGCCGCTTTGCCAATCCATCTCGCTGGGGGTCTTCCTCTTTTTCTCTGACTCTCCACCTTATCAAACATAATATCTTTCTCCAGCGACTGTTCCCTCCTGACAATACGTCTGAAGTATGAGAGACGAAGTTTGGCCATCCTGGCCTCCAAGGAGCACCCTGGCTGCACTTCTTCCAACACAGATCTGTTGGTTCTTTTGGCAGCCCCATGGCACTTTCAGTATTTTCCCCCGTTAGGCATTAGTGAGCATTTGTCAGTATAGACAATGTTTCTCACAGAACTGACTCAGTGGCACTTAACAACAACACTTCCTTGATGTTGTGGATTTTTTTGTTTTTAAACAAACTGAAGGTTTGCGACCACCCTGCTTTGAGATTGAATATGGGCCCCATTTATCCAACGGCAGGTGCTCACTTTGTTTGTGTGTCCCATGTCGGTCATTCTCACAATAGTTCAGTCTTTTGGGGTGCTGTAGAATAAACACTCAACCTCAAGGTCAGTTTGAACCGCAAGGTCAGTGGTTCAAACTCACTACCTGCTCCTCGGAAATCCTATACAGGGTTGCTATGAGTTGGAACCGACTTGGCAGGACATAACAACGACAATTGCATACTTAATAGACTAGAGTGTAAACCTAACTTCTATTTGTACTGGGAAACAAACAAACAAAACGTTGCATCTTATTTTGTTGTGATACTTACTTTATGACGGTAGTTTTACACTGAACCTGCGACAATGCCAAAGTATGCCAGTAATCTCTGGTTCTTCCCCAAAGTCCTTGCAGGGAACTTCTTGCATTGTTGCTGGCCCTCACTGTGCTGGGCCTGCAAGAAAGTCCTCATAGATCATGTAGTCCCAGCCCTACTTACAGTGAGTCCTGCTGGGGGGGTGTGGGGGTGGGTGGTGGGTGAGGGAAATCAGTAGACTCTTCCTTGGGCATGTAAGGCTCGGTGAACCCTAAGTGTGCTCTCCTTAAAGCAGGAATGTCAAGCAGGGCTCTTGACTTGTAGTACATTCTTCTAAAAACTCTTAGGTGTGTCACGAAAATGCCCTTCAGTACTCCCAGGTAGCCACGCTGAGCTATGTCTTGCTCTGGTGGATTACTTGCAGGGTAGGTGAGCAGAAGACCATTGTTAGCTTTCTCCAGCATCTGTTTCTTCTGCTTTGGGCCAGAGCATCTAGATATTCCACTGGGATGACCTCTCCCCAACTTGCAGTCTTCACATTGTGTGGAGCTCGTGGCACATGATCAACGTGGTCAATCAGAATAGCCCATGAAGACCCAAGCCAGGCCAAGGGGAATCCATTGTGAGACTAGCTGGAACTCCTGGGTTGCTGAGCCGGTAGGGTGGACACCTGGAGCAGCTGGCAGCCACATCTCTTTCTCTTTGGAGGAAGGAGCGCTGCAAATGAGGCCAAGGCACAGGAAAGTGCAGCCAAGAGAGAGACAATGACCCAAGGATGCTCCTCTAGGCGCTGGATCCAGATTCATCCTCAGACTTGAGCCAGAAAATTCCCTTTTTGTAGAAGCCAGCTCAAATTGCGCTTAGAAAATTCATGAATTTTTATTTATTTAACAAACCCTCTACCGCATTTCCTACGTGCTAGGCATGGCTCCAAGCACTTAACATGTATTAACTCATTTTATTTTTTCAACAACTCTTTGAGAGATGGACTATTATAACCCCCACTTTGGAGATAAGGAGGCTGAAGCAGGAAGGGGTTGGGCAATAGCATCGAGCTCCCCAGCCAGTAAGTGGCAAAGCTGGGAGTCCAGACCAGCAGTCTGGCTCCGGTGCCAGGGTGTGTTGCACTGCAGAGGCCTCTTTAACGAAAGGGAGAATGCCTCACGACTGTTTAAAGAGGCAGTAAACTCTCCATCACAGGTGGTATGCAACAGTACGATTAGACAGCCGTTTGGTGGGGAACTATTGAAAGTGCCTAAGCATCTGGGGAGATGGGGTCAAGTTGTTAGATGTTGTTGAATCAGCTCCAATTTCTGGTGGCCTTTTGTTTAACAGAAGGAGACATGCCCAGTTCTGCACATGCCCAGTTCTGTGTCATCTTCAGGGTGGTGTTTTTGAGTCCCTTGTGGTGATGTGCCACCTCTGTCTCCTTGAGGTTTTGTTTCCTTTGTTTTTGTTGATCCTCTACTTTCAATATTCTGTTGTCATACATAGAACTTTCATCGGTTAATCTTCTTAAAGTACATCAGCAGACCTTGTGTTCTAGTCAGTCTTAGTCTGGAAGCTCCCCTAAAAGCTTAAAACTTGGGTGGTTCTATTGGTATGGTGGTCCTACTGGTGTGGCACTGTGGGTTAATGCTCTGGACTGCAAGTCTGTTTGAACCTTGAGGTTGGCGATTCAAGCTCACCAGCCGCTCTTCAGAAATGCTACACATGGTCAGTATGTGTCTGTACCGACTGGACGGCACTTAACAATAACAACAACCAGTATGTAGGATACCTGTGGCTTAGCTTCCAGCATAATGGCAACACACCAGCCACCACAATCTGACAAACTGACCGATGGCAGGGGCAAGGATGTGATTAGCTACAGGGAGTTAATTCCCACTCGTGGCAACCCCCTGGTGTTCAGAGTAGATCTGCTCCAGGACAGTTTCACGGATGTGACATTGGGGAAGCAGATTGTCAGGTCTTTCTTCTGAGGTGCCTCTGGGTAGCTTTGAACTGCCAACCCTTTATACCTCCAGGGACTCTTTCCATTAGTAGTTGAGTGCCCCTGGGGCTTCTGGGGTAAAGTTCACCGCCTGCTTGAAGGCTCTTTGTTTAAGTATCTTGTGCATGCAATTTTACCTGATTCTTGTAGCCCCAGGTGACACTCAGCAATAGAGAAAGGCAGGTAGCCTGTGGGGGGGCCGACTCATAGCAACCCTGTATAGCATTTCCGATGCTGTAAATATTTACGGGAGCAAAAAGCCTCATCTTTCTCCCTTGGAACAGCTGGTAGTTT
>NW_006409597.1:0-8964 GCF_000296735.1 Chrysochloris asiatica | reverse complement strand
TTTCTGCTCCCATAACAATTTACAGCCTCGGAAACCCTGTACAGGGTCGCTATGAGTCAGAACCGACTCCACGGCACACAACAACAACAGCAAGTGAACAATTTGATTTTTCCCCATCATATCAAAGATTCTGTTTCTAGGACTGGCTGGCTCCTGTCTCTCCAAAGCCCAAGCACTTTCCTACAAAATGAAGCCTCATTTGAAATTTACAATCCCTGACAGGGATTGTTGCTGTTGCTAAGTGCCATGGAGTTCCTTCTGACTCATAGCAGCCCTGGATAGGGTTTCCGAGGAGCAGATGGAGTACTCAATAGGTAAGGTAAGCACAGGCTTACTTGTGCTCAATTACTTATCTGCAGTGAGCAGTTTTACATGCGTTTTCACACACACACACAAAAGTGATATTGTTCACTATGATTAGTAAGCCTGTGATTACCTTGCTTGTTGGGCAAGATTGGGAGTCCTGGTGTGGCACAGTGGTCTACTGCATCAGGCTGCACAGTCATTTGAACGGCAAGGTTGGTGGTTCAAACTCACCAACTGCTCCTGGGAAACCCTATACAGGGTCGCTATGGGTCGGAATCAATTAGACGGCACTTCACAACAACACCCCTATGTGGCACTGTAGGATAAGCACTGGACCACAAGGTCAGTTTGAACTGCAAGGTTGGTGGTTCAAATCACCAGATGCTCCTCCGAAACCCTATGCAGGGTCGCTATGAGTCAGAACCAACTCAACGGCACTTACCAACAAGACCACCCTTGAACCTTGGACATAACTTTTCTGGAATAGTAGCAGTACATGATAGGTTGATAGGTTATGTGCTGTGGTGTCGGTTCCGACTCATAGCAACCCTGTATAGCATTTCCGATGCTGTAAATATTTACGGGAGCAAAAAGCCTCATCTTTCTCCCTTGGAACAGCTGGTAGTTTCAAACTGCTGATCTTGAGGCTAGTAGCCCAACTCATAACTACTAAGCTACCAGAGCTAACTGTAATAGTGGTAACAATACCTACTCAGAGTTGCAATGAGGATTAAATGAGTTAATGTATGTGAAGTGCTTCCAACTGTGCCTGTTATAGGGTAATATTTTTGTGTTGTTATGTGCTGTTGGGCCGGTTCTAACTGAGTAGCTGGTGGATTTGAACTGCCAACCTTGTGGTTAGCAGTCCAGTACTTATCCTACAGTGCCACACCTGGACTCTGGTAGATTCTAACTGTCGTTTATAAATAGCAAAGCACTGCACATAGATTAGTTAAGTAATTATGAGTAATGCCAGCAATTAAATTGATCCTGCTGTCTGTCAGACACCCAAACTGGAGGCACACTGCTGGCCAGTTCGAGATACATGAGAACAAGCAGACTTCCAGGTTCTCAGCTGCGTTGCAGATTCTATTTAGAAAGCAGAGAAGGGGCCATCCCAGGACATGTTAAAATTCATGCTTTGTGGATAGTTGCTGCCATTCTGGGAGCCAGTTCAACCCTCACTCCACAACAGAGCAATAAAATGGACAGCTGTGTCCATACAGGCAGATGGGTTTCAAAAGGCAGGACAGTAGAAACCAAGAATGAAAAACACCCAAGAAGGCAGATGCTTAATGAGGCCCCAACCTAATTACGCAAGCCCGGCTCTCCGTTTCCAGCATTAGGTAACACTTAATCACAGGCACCGGTTCAAACCACACAGACTGATAACACGTGCCCGTGCATGAGCGGGTCAGACCTCAGAGGGCGTGGGAGAAAGCGAGCCAGAGAGCGTATGCAGCACAGCGCCCTGAGTCAAGGCATCAAGACTCAAACATTTTCCCTAAGCCCCATGTCACCACCATCTTTCTGTCAGTTTGTTGTGCTGTGGTGGCCTATGTGTTGTTGTGATACTGGAAGCTATGCCATTGGCATTTCAGATGCCAGCAGGGTTACCCATGGTGTGCAGGTTTCAGGGGAGAGTCCATACTAAGACTAGGAAGAAAGGCCTGGTGATCTGCTTCTAAACATCTGCCAATGAAACATTGTCCAGTCTAGAGTTATGAGGACCCCTTAGTGTGGTCTCTGTGTCCACATTTTGCAGACTGTGGCCAAGAAGGGAACTGGCTTGTCCAAGTCCTCCCAGCACATCGGCTTCTGAGCCAGCATTGACCCTCACCCTTCCGGAGTCTCTATCCCAAGAACTCTCTCAAACATTCTTTCAACTTTGTGTTACATATAATTGCCCAGATTTGTCTGGGCTTTCTGAATTTTGAATTTCAGATTCCAGATTCTTATTCATTCAACAAATATTTAATGAACAAATTCATTGGGCTGGACACACCCAACAGATACCATCGAAGAGTACAATCTGCTCTCACAGCTAAGTGTTTGTTCCTCCCTGGAAACGTGTTTCCTTTAGTAAAGTCTGCACACCTAAAGCTCCTCTCTACTTTCCTTTGTTTTAGTCAATAAATGCACAGCCTTGAGGTTGCATCAATGAATATATACACAGGAACCGCATGAAACTGATATTCAAGTTGCAGAAAACAGACAATAAACAAGTAAACAAAGGTGTAGGCTGTAATGGTGAGCAATGGCTAAAGCAAAAGAAGAGCAAGAGAGATTGGGATTTGAGATAGAGTGAGCTGGGACGCCCTTTCTGTGCAAGAACAGAGAGGTTATTGAGTGAGCGGAGTGAAGCTGTGGGCCAGGGAGGAACTGCTCCTCTGTCTCAGGGGAGGTACGGATGGAGTTTAGACCCAAACAGGGAAAGAAGAAAGGCACAGCCTGTCTGTCCTTGGTTTGCATCATCCCTACGGACCTATCACCCCATGTTTCCATCTCCTTTTTCTGCATCCTTCCCCAAGTTGAATATGATATCCCTCTCTCTGTTCACAAAGCATCTAGCGCTTTCCCAGGTAGGCAGAGTGGACCACCTAGGTCAGGTTCCCAGCTTGGCCATCTTGCTAGGTTTTGGTGTTTCTATTTATTAAATGGGGACAAATAGTCCTTACTTCATGGATGCAACATGTCTAAGTATGTAGAGCGGTGTTTTGTACAGTCTTTGCACTTGCTCTCTCTTCCACCGGTAGATAGTAATAAGTTTCACTTGGCTACCTTCTTTCTTATGTCACCTCTTCAGGGACAACCCTGCCAGATCACCTCATCCTCGGCAGAGTCCCAGCCATGCACTGTTTTCCCCTCAAGCATTTATTGATGCCTGAAATTACACATATATTACATATATGTTGTTGTTGTTGTGACCCATAGTGACCCTACATAGGGTTTCCGAGGAGCAGCATCTGGTGAGCTTGAACCACCAACCTTGCAGTTCAAACGGCTTTGTAGTCTGGTGCATTAACCCACAGCACTACACCAGGACTCCATATAGATGTTGTTGTTGCTAAACGCTGTCGAGTCGATTCTGACTCATAGTGACCCTATATAGTGTTTCCAAGGAGCAGCTGGTGAGCTTGACCCACCAACCTTGCAGTTCAAACGGCTTTGCAGTCTGGCACATTAACCCACAGAGCCACACCATAAAGACATATGGTGGTGTTTATGTACTGTGGAGTCAGTTCCGAATCATAGCAACCTGGTACGGGGTTTCTGAGGCTGTAAATCTTTATGGGAGCTTTAGAAAGCTTCATCTTTCTCCTGCAGAACAGCTGGTAGTTTTGAACTGCTGACCTTGAGGTTCGAAGCCCAATTTGTAACCACTACGCTACCAGAGCTCCTTATATAGATATATAGCTACATATATAGATAGAGGGAGTCCTGGTGTGGCACTGTGGATTAACGCGCCAGACTGCAAATCTGTTTGAATTGCAAGGTCGGCAGTTCAAGCTCACTAGCTGCTCCTCGGAAACCCGATACAGGGTTGCTATGGGTCGGAACCTACTCAACGGCACTTGACAACAACAACAACAAATGTAGATAGAGAGATACAGATAGCGGGATGTTGGATACATACATACATAAATATACATCTACATATGCATATTGTTATTATTGCATGTTGTTATTGTTAGGTGCCATCCAACTGGCTCTGGCTTATGTGTACCACACTGCCCAGTCCTGTGCCATCCTCACAATTCTTGTTACATTTGAGCCCATTGTTGCAGCCACATCTATCATGATTGATCGATATAGAGCCTCCACTCCCCCAAAAGGAAAGCAAGGACAAACCCAATGCCATCAAGAGTTGATTCTAATTCAGTGTCAGTTATAGGCCAGGGTCTAACTGCCCATCAGGTTCCCATGGTTCGACATTTTTATGGATGCAGATTGCCACATTTTTCTCTTGCACAGTGACTGGATAGTTTGTTATTCTGTGCAAGCCACTTGGTGGTGTAAATGGTCAAGCACTTGACAACTAACTAAAAGTTTGACCCCCCCCCCCAGAGGAACCTTGGAAGAAAGGGCTGGCTGTCTCTTTCTGAAAGGTCACAGCCTTGACAACCCACGAGGCAGTTCTGTTCTGCACACACAACATGATTGTGAGTCAAAATCAACATGACAGCAACTGGTTTGAAATGTGGGGATTTACGTCATTGTGTCCTGGTATAGCGTAGCAGGATAAACACTGGACCACAAGGTCGGTTTGAAGGGCAAGGTTGATGGTTCAAACTCACCAGCTGCTCCTCAGAAACCCTATACAGACAGGGTCACTATGAGTTGGAACCAACTCAACAACACTTAACAACATGTCATTGTGTGATTGATTTTATGACAGTTCTTTCTAGAACGTAAGATTCATGTAGGCAGGGACTTTGTTTTGTGTTGATTGTATCTGCTTCTCTAGAACCATCCCTGTAACATCTCTGGTTCAATGCATGAAGGAAGGAACCAGGTCTGAAGCAGGAGCTCTGTGTTTTTGTTCTTATTGTGCACACTGTATTGTCACGGATCCAGGGAAGGACTGTTTTCTCCGTTGCGCCCCTTGTGTCTGGCACAGTGCCTAGAACACAGTACACACTCATTAAATGTCTGCAGAATGCATTCATGCCCGGCTGACTGTGTGAATGAGTAAGAATCTTATGGTTCTGCGAAGTCAAAAGCTCTCCGCTGGGAGAAACCAGGCATGGACTCTGTAAGGAAAAGAAAGAAGAAGACGCAGGAGAGAATTCTGGCTTCTACAGCAGGCAGGTTTATTGAGAGTAAACCTGGGAGGGGATACTCTTAAGTCTCCAGAGGAGACCAAGATCCTGTCTGTTCTCTTCCAGACTGGGGTGTTTAAAGGCCCTGTGGTTTGGGTACAGTTCTGGGGAGTTTACAATGGGTGGGGCTATGGAGATTTTGGGCGGGGCTATGGAGATTTTGGGCGGGGCTATGGAGATTTGGGCAGGGATAATTGCAATGCCATTGCATTGATCAGGCGCAAGGTCCTTCAGACTCACTGGCCAGCACACCACACCCACCTTCCCTTCTCAGGAGGGGGGATCTTCAGCTAGACTCACCAGGTCATCAAGAGGTCCAGTGGGGCAGTGGCGGGGGCAGGGAGGAGCAGATCCCATCCAATTTCTCCCCCAGTGTCTTTGCCCTCGCACTGTAGGAGAACAAAGGATCTTTGGGAGCCTGAAGAGATGGGTTGTGGGAACTGGTAGACCACCACACAGAAAACAGGACCATGTGTCTGTAAAGGAATGCCAAGTCCAGCTAATGGTCCAGTTGACACATCTGCCAGCTCCCCCAGGAGAGCAAGCGGCAGGTCTGGTGAAGAGAAGCAGTGTTTCTCCTGATTCCTGGAGTCACAGAAAGCGGGGATGGAACAGACCTACAAGGACAATTACCTGCTCTTTACAATGCCTCTAAGGAGCTCTGACAGCGTAGTGGTTATGAATTGGGCTGTGAACCACAAGGTCAGCAGTTCAAAATTACCAGCTGTTCTGCAGAAGATGAGGCTTTCTGCTCCTGTAAACATTTACAGCCTTGGAAACCCTGTACAGGGTTGCTATGAGTTGGAACCGACTCCACTGCACATAACCACCACCACCAGAATGGCTTTGGCACTGGGGCCCTCTCCTCCTTCCCCCATTAGGGGGGCTTGGCCCCCAACCTGACAGAGTTCATGGTGGGAGATGACCACCTCATCCTTTTGACTCTTTCTTGCATTCTAGTCTTTTCCAGCCCAGAAGGGATCACTCTTAATAAAAGATTACTAGATGCCCAGTGCTTCTCTGAAAGCAATGAAGAGACGTTCTCTAAGGAGGATGCCCTGCCTGAGGCCACACGGCTCCGAGTGGGCGCAGAGTGAACATTTGCTATGGAGATTGACAGATTTCCTCATTCAGTCCTCAAATACCACCACGATCCCTAAAAGTCGGCATTATCTCCATTTTACAGTTGAATCTGGGAATCAGAGATGTGGACTTACTTGTACAGAGTCACCAATATGGTAACTGCAGAGTCAAGATTCGAACCCAGAGCTGCCTGACACCAATGCTAGTGTTTTTCCCCATTATCAATCTGTGCTAACTGGGTAAAATAATAGTACAACATGAGATTGTATCAGAGTTTGCATTCTATAAATGTTGATTCTAGCACCTTCTCACCCTTGAATCATATGACTAGTCTTGCCCTGCCTACCTGGGTTCCCAGGTAGAAAGGAAGACTGTCCAGGAACCCCTACAACCGCCAGGCAGCATAGTGTAGTACAAGCATCCCAGGCAGGAGCTGAGTGATTCACTTAGACTTTCTAAACCTTACAGACTATTTGTTGTTGTTGTTGTTGTTAGGTGCCACCAAGTCGGTACTGACTCATAGCGACCCTATGCACAACAGAATGAAACACTGCCCGGTCCTGGGCCAAGCTCACAATTGTTGTCACACCTGAGCCCATCACTGTCGCCACTGTACCAATCCAACTCTTGGGGGGTCTTCCTCTTTTTCTCTAACCCTTTACCTTACCAAGCATGATATCCTTCTCTTGTAACTGGTCCCTCCTAATAATACGTTCAAAGTATGAGAGACAAAGTCTGGCCGTCCTGGCTTCCAAGGAGCATTCTGACTATACTTCTTCCTACACAGATTTGTTTGTTCTTCTGGCAGCCCACGGCACTTTCAATATTCTCCTCCAGCATCATAACTCAAATGTATTAATTCTTCTATGGTCTTCCTTATTCACTGTCCAACTTTCACATGCATATGAGGTTACTGAAAATACCATAGCTTGTGTCAGACACACCTTAGTCCTCAAGCTGACACCTTTGGTCTTCAACGCTTTAAAGAGGTCTTGTGCAACAGATTTGCCTAATGCAATATGTCCTCTGATCTCTTGACTGCTGCTTCCATGAGTGCTGATGGTTGATCCAAGCAAAATGATCCAATCTTTTCTCCATCTGTGTGGATATTGTTTATTGGTCCGGTGGTGAGGAGTTTTGTTTTCTTTACATTGAAATGCAGCCCATACCAAAGGCTGCGCTGTTTGATCTTCACCAGGAAGTATTTCAGCCCTTTTCACTTTTAGCATATCTTCATTTAAATATGTTCCTCTGAGTCTTCCTTCTTCAGTGCTGCTATGAGAGAAATATCACAAGTGGGTGGCTTTGATGAACAAATATGTATTTTCTCTGTTTCGACTCATTGCAACCCTGCATAGGGTTTCCGAGGCTGTAATTCTTTACATGAGCAGGAAAGCCTCATCTTTCTCCTGCGGAACAACTGGTAGTTTCAAACTGCTGACCTTGAGGTTAGCAGTCTGAATCATAATCACTACGCTACCAGATCTCCTTGGTGGTGGCTATGTTCCATGGAGTCGGGTCCGACTCATAGCAACCCTGAAGAGGGTTTCTGAGGCTGTAAATCTTTACGGGAACAGAAAGCCTCATCTTTCTCCTGCAGAACAGCTGGTAGTTTCGAACTGCTGACCTTGAGGTTCTCAGCCCAATTCGTAACCACTACGCTACCAGAGCTCCTTAGACATGCCATTTAATCTCCCTGAACTTCATCTCTAAAGTGAAGACACAGGTTATAGAACAAACAGTGTAGCTTGTGTGAGTGTAATGGGAAACCTATGAAATAGAGTTTAATGTTAGATCTTAAATTAAGATGAACACCTTTCCCTAGAGTATCTGTTAAGTTTGCTAACGTATCCTGGTGTGGCACTGTAGGATAAGCACTGGACTGCTAAACCACACATAGTTGCTATTCAAACCCACCAGCCACTCCTTGGAAACCCTATACGGGTTAGTTTTGTGTTGGAACCAACTTGGCCTAACAACAGCAGCAAATATTTCTGTACCATTGAGTGTATGTTCTGGCATTCTGGAATCTATCCCTTTACCTTCTAGAGTTTTTATCTGATGGTACCAAGAGTCTGGCTACTGAGTTGGCTTTTGGAAAACCAACCCTGCATTTCAAGAGGTAGCCTCAGAGAGGCCACCAGTCCCACTGTGATTAAGGAGGCCTAGGACCTGCAAGCCCACCACCTTTCTCCTTCTGATGATACTGATGGTGGTGATGAGAAGATGGGAATGATGAGGTGTCTACAAACCTTGTCCCAGTATCAGATTCTCTCTAGCAGTTTCCTGAGTCTCCACCACCACACCCTCTCTTCTCGAAACTACATTCATCTCCTCACTGGTCTCCTTGCTTCTGCCTGTGTCCCAAGTTTCAGTTTTTAATTGCAATAAAAAAATAAATGTCTCCAATCGAGTGGCTTAAAACTGCACCCATTTTATTTGCTTGCAACCTGATGGTCAGGAACTTGGGTAGAGCTCGGTTGGGTGGCTCTTCTGCCTCATCCAGCAATGGTCAGGGTCACTCAGTTGGCTGCATTCATTTTATTCAATCTGTATGCTAAGCAAATAATCTGAGGTGCTGGACTCTGAATAAGAATATAGCATTAGGACTGGAGGAAGACTCATTAAGAAACCTGTAATTTTAAAAAGAACTGTTATTCCAAGATCCCCCACAGAAAAGCATTAGAAGTAAAAAGACTTGAATTAAGTATAAGAACGTGAGAAGCTTCGTTGTCTACAGAAACAGCCTGCA
>NW_006409596.1:47323-47854 GCF_000296735.1 Chrysochloris asiatica | reverse complement strand
GAAGAGGACATGGAATAAGGAATATCATTACTGGCATTAGATGGATCTTGGCTGAAAGTAGAGAATATCAGAAAGATGTTTACCTGCACTTTATTGACTATGCAAAGGCTTTCACTTGTGTGAATCATGACAAGCTATGGGCAACATTGCAAAGTGTGAGTATTTGAGAACACTTAATTGTACTTATGAGAAACCTGTACATAGATCAAGAGGCAGTTGTTTGAACAGAACAAGGGAACACCAAATGGTTTAAAATTAGGAAAGGTATGCACCATGGTTGTATTCTTTCACAACATTTATGCAATCTATATGCTGAGCAAAAAAATCCTAGAAGAAAAACGTGGCATCAGGATTGAAGGATGTGATATGCAGATGACACAACCTTGCTTGCTGAAAGTGAAGAGGACATAAAATACTTACTGATGAAGATCAAACACAATATCCTTCAGTATGGATTACATTTCAATGTAAAGAAAACAATCCTCACCACTGGACCAATAAACAACATTCTTATCAATGGAGAAAAGATTG
>NW_006409596.1:46156-46700 GCF_000296735.1 Chrysochloris asiatica | reverse complement strand
AATTTCAGATTGAAGAAGTTGGTAGAATTCTTTTATTTCATCTTCACTGGCTTTAGTAGTTGTTGCATAAATTTGAATAATAGTGGTATTAACTGGGCTTCCCTGTAGGAGGATGGATAGTAGCCTATCACAGACAGTGTTGTACCTCATGACTGATCTGGATATGTTCTTTTTGACAATGAATGCAACACCATTCCTCTTCAATTTGTCATGCCTGGCATAGTAAACCATGTGGTTGTCAAATTCAAAATGGCCAATACCAATCCATTTCAGCTCACTAATGCCTAAGATATTGATGTTTATGCATTCCATTTCATCTTTGACAATTTCTAATTTTCTTAGATTCATACTTCGTATATTCCATGTTTCAATTGTTGATGGATGTTTACAGCTGTTTCTCTTCATTTTGAGTTGTGCCCTATCAGCAAATGAAGGTCTCCAGGGCTTTACTTCCATAGGCTTTACTCCATTTGAGTCATCACAGTCAACTCTACTTTGAGGAGACAGCTCTTCCCCAGTTGTATTTGAGTGCCTTCCAACCTGA
>NW_006409596.1:43590-45355 GCF_000296735.1 Chrysochloris asiatica | reverse complement strand
CCATCAATGGAAGAATGGATAAACATACTTTGGAACATACACACAATGGAATATTATGCTACCTTGAAGAATAATAAGGAAGCTTCAAGCCACCGCATAACATGGATGAACCTTGAGGACATTATGCTGAATGAAATCAATCAGTCACAAAAGAAGAAATACTACATAGGACCGTTGTTGTAAAAGATGAAGAAAAAGTACCCACACTAAAATGGGGGGAAAAATCTTTGCTTGCTATTGGGGTTTATGGGGTGAGATGAGTAGAGGGATGGGATGGTGGAGCACAGGGTAGGGAATAGACACAGGATAGTTTGGGTGCTGGTGGGGGTGGCACAGCATACTAGAAGAGTGAGGGGAAAGGATGAACAAGGCAGAAGGAAGAACAGTTAGGTGGGTTTGCATGGGCTAAATAAGACAGAGGTAAATAACCATGTAAGCACAAGCTTGGACCAATAGTGCTCTGGGATACAAGGATTGAGGCATGGTTTGAATGGGTAAAAATGGGGAAATAATGTTAAGATGCTTGGCTGTCCTTTGAATATTGGTTTCCCTTTCCTACCATTGTAAAATAGACACTTGAGAGGGAGAGAAAGGAATAGCCAGGAATATCATTACAGAAAGCTGGTAAGTCCATCTTCAGCCTATAACTGATTGGAACACCTAAACTGGGGTTAGAACTTGCCCAATGAAGTAGGCTTCCTATGGAGCCTTTGCATTGCATAAGCCCATAGGTGGAATCCTGATCCCCATCCAGAATCTTCTGAGGTGGGAACTTTCCACAGACCAGCCTAGAGTGGTTAGAAGAACAGAAGATACTTCTTGAAAGAAAGACTAAACAGTAATGGCAATCCGACTGACTACTATAAGAACAAGCAAGTTGCTCGTCCAGATGACATCAAGGCAAGTGGTTGGGTCTCCTCAGAGCAAACCCCCTTTCAAGACTAAGACTCTAGGAGAATACATGAGTAGACATGCGTTCTGACTGGTTACCATGTTGGTCACCGATAAGGGGAAGTGGGGGAAAAACAGCGAGGAAGTTTTGAACTAAGTCCAACCACATTCAATAGACTCTTGTTAACCTGGATTGAGACCTGGTTAACCAGTAGTATGACAAGACCTGGGGACTCCTGGGCCCACAGACAGTGACATGGCCACAGAGGACCAGAGTGGAGTGTGAAGCATCCAGCTGATATGAAGTGAGGGCATTTGCATAATAACACCCGTACTTGCAGATAGTACCCACTTGACCTGGCTTCAATGGCTGGATGATCAGAACTCAACTGGAGGAAGAAAGAAGAGGGGAAAAAGAGCAATCTGTTACAATTTGATGAACTTGACCTATAATTGTTGATACAGTAGGTCAAAGGAGAAAAAAAATCTTTACAGCGAGGATCATTCCCACACCCTTGGTACACAGGGTCGACAAGGATGGGCAACTTAGACATTGGCTACTCAAAATGGGGGAGCTACAAAGGCAAGAAGTGACAGGTTTACAAGATTTCAATAGGGAACCTAGTTTCAGAGGTTTCCAACCTGTCTGGACAGGTCTGGTGAAAGGAGATGGGGATGGGGATGGGGACTCTTGTGGTTTAATAGTGATAATTGCTATCATGACAGACTGTGAGTGTTGGAAAGGTAAAGGTAGATATTTTATAACTAAAGGAGGGAAGTGGTTGATTTTGCAGTGCAGGAGCGGAGGTCCCTGGAACCATCATCGAGGGAGAGACGCTATGTGCTAATGGCTGGTGGACAGTCTTGCGTCTCT
>NW_006409596.1:40795-42675 GCF_000296735.1 Chrysochloris asiatica | reverse complement strand
TGGTTTCTTCTTCTCCTCAGACCTGGGACTATCTGGTTTCTTCTTCCCCCGGTCCCTGTCCTGGACCCATATTCTGGTTTCTTCTTCTCCAACAGTCCTTCCAGAGTCATTTTATGTCACATCATATTGAGGTTGGGGCTGGCTTACTGTGCCTGGGACACCTCAGGATAACAGAGTCCTCTTCCATGCTGAAGTACTTTTTGAAATGCTTTCTGTGAAACTGGCAGTTTCTGGCAACCACTGAAGAACAGAGACCACCTCTAGGAATTTAACTAACATATAGGCTTATTTACTCTTCTGAAGAGTGACACAGACAAGGGATCATTGAATGAATGGCCAAATCACAAAGCTTCTCTGGATCTCCTGACTTGGACTCATTCTGCCAAGGGGACACCAGGCACAATGAAGACCTGCACCCTAGGTGCCCACTAACCCCTCATTATTTATAACTTCAAAATTCCAAATAACTAGTTTAGGGCTGCTATCAATTCCAATTTATATTTTGTAGGAAAAATGAAATCAGGTGCATGTGATGAAGAAAAAATGATTTAAAAATATGGCCATATTTTTCATTAGTTGACCCCTTGTTGTTAAAAGTGGATACAAGTTCAGATAAAACAAGTTGGTTGTGACAGGCTATATGGTTAAAACCAAAGACAGATTTTAAAGGCTCTCCTGAGCACTCCTTCCTCTCACTCATCCCTCTGATAGGAGTGACCACCCATGGTTTCTACAATGCCAAAGAAAGGTGTGGAAGAGAACCATTTGTTATCTGTAAGACACAACTGTTCACACCTTGGTTTGTTGAGAACTAGTTGCCTTCTACAGACAAGCCATTTCCCACCTGACCACCTGACTTCCTACCTGTGCTTTCCTTGGGCTGTATGGTATAAGTAGCTGCATCCACGATCATCACGTATAAGATGAGCATTGTTCCAGACAACTTCTGGAGGACACAGGAAGCAAGAAGCTGAGGTCCAGCACTCCTGGAAGAGGAGAGAGAGGGTCACGTGAAACCAAAGACCCCCAAAGTGAAAACTCTTGAAGGCTGTCCCAGGACCAGGTTAAGGAGACTATCATCTAACAGAAACCTTCTTAAGTAGATATTTTAGTTTTTTGTAACAAGAAATTCCATTTGAAAAAAAAAAAAAATTCATCTAGGACTATATTCACTAAACATCCCGAAGTCAAATTCCTAGAGCTCTTATAGACGCTTACTATTCTTCAAGGCATTCATTATCAGTGGTGTCTCCTCTCTCTACAATGCAAGCTACATGTGCATCAAGATCCTAGTTTCTTTTGTTCACAGTTATATCTTCAACTCCACCTGTGAATGAATGAATGAGTAAACAAATGACTAGAAGTCAAATGTCCTCATATTGTACTCCTCAGAGAACCTTTTCTCTATTCCCTGTGAATTAACTCTTATTTTATGTAAAGTTCTAACACTGAAATGAAATGCTGGATAGGTCTCCTGCAATACAATAGCGAATAATTGTTATCAGGACTGATTGTAACAATCAATATCCTCTTTTTGCTGAGAGAAAAAAAATCTGCCTCTACATTTCTGACTCTCACAGTTAGTCCTGGTGACAGGTATTCACTGTTGTACCACAGGAGTCTTAGCCCCATTTCCTTTCCTTAGCCTGGTCCCAATAGTTTGGAAATCATTCAGTGGAGGTTCTGCCTATCCCTGCCCCGTCTGGAACTAGGCTCCCTCCTGAAAGCTTGCAAGCCAGTCACTTCTTACCTTTATAGTCCCTCCCCCTGCCATTTTGGGTCTGGGTAGTTTCCATTCCCCCCCACTCCCAAGGTATTCCAGTCATTTATAGGCTGAAGACGGGCTTATATGTTTTCTGTTGTGATGTTTCTGGCTATCC
>NW_006409596.1:34840-37822 GCF_000296735.1 Chrysochloris asiatica | reverse complement strand
GAAGAATGTATATTATGCTGTTGTTGGATTGAATGCTTTGTGTATATCTATGAGGTCAAGTTGGTTGATTGTGTTGTTTAGTTCCTCTGCAACTTTGTCGAGTTTCTGGTTGGTCTGTCCCTTTTCGAGAGTGGCGTGTTAAAATCTCCCACTATAGTTGTAGATTTATCTATTTCTTTCTTCAGTTCTAGTAAGGTTTGCGTCATGTATCTTGGTGCTCTTTCATTGGGAGTGTAGATATTTATTATGGTTATGTCGTCTTGCTCAATTGACTCTTTGATCATGAGATAGTGTCCTTCTCTGTCTCTTATGCTGGTTTTTATCTTAAAGTTTGCTTTGTCAGAGGTTATTATTGCCACTCCTGCTTGTTTATTGTTGCAGTTAGATTGGTAAATTTTTTTCCATCCTTTAATTTTTTCTGTTTTTGCTTTTGTGTGTAAGGTATGTCTCTTGCAGGCAGCATATTGAAGGGTCTTGTTTTCTTATCCATTCTGCCACTCTCTGTCTCTTCTCTGGTGTATTATTGAAAGATATGAAATAATTGCTGCCATTATGTTACTTTTTTGGTAATGCTGTTCATTCTTTTGTTCTGCATGTCTTCTTGTGTTGGGTTTGTGTTTTTTGTGCTACTTCTTGTCGGTTTCTTTTTAGTTTTCATGTTTGTTTGTTCTGCTTGGAAGTTCATTTTCATGGTAAGTTGTGAAGTATTAACTTTCTTTGGGGTTACCTTATAGACTACTAACTTTTCTCTCCATTTAAGAGAATTCATTGTATCCTGTAATTTATCTGACATCCTCACCACCTGGGTCTCTATTGTTACATTTGTCGCTTCTTTGACATTGATATAATTTTGATCTTTGGTTGACCTCCTTGCTCCTTTCAGTTTGTTGTTGTAGTCTTGTTCTGTTCTGGACTCTGCTGTCTGTTGACTGAGTTCCAGGTGGTGTTGCCACACTTGTCAATCTCTGTTTGTTGTCTGTTCTTGTTGTTTATCAGACCACAGAACTCCCTTTAGGATGTTTTGAAGTGCTGGGTTGGTTTTGATAAAATCTCTCAGATTCAGTTTATTGTGGAATGTCTTGATCACATCATTGTATTTGATTGATAGTTTTGCTGGATAGATGATTCTTGGTTGACAGTTTTTGTTTTGTTTTTTTTTTTCTTGTAGGGCTTTGTATATGTCTCCCCATTGCCTTCTTGCCTGCATGGTTTGTTCTGAATAGTCAGAGCTTAATCTCATTTGCTTGCCTTTAGAAGTGACATTTCCTTTCTTCCTGGCCACTTTTAGTATTTTCTCCTTGTCTTTGATTTTGGAGAGTCTGATTATTATATGTGTTGGTGACTTTCTTTTGGGGTCTATCCTTCCTGGAATATGTTAGGCTTCTTGAATGTTTATCTTCTCAACTTTAAAGATGTTAGGGAAATTTTCTTCTAGAAGCTCTTCAACTATCTCCTCTGTGGACTTCTCTGATTCTTACTGTTGTGGAATGCCAATAATTATTACGTTATTCCTCTTCATGTTATCCAGCATAATCATAGACTCTCTTCAGACTTTTTTATCCTTTTTTCAGCTTGCTCTTCTATCTTAACAGTATTGAGAGATTTGTTTTCCAGCTCGCTAGTTCTGGCTTTCATCTCTTCAATTCTGCTCCTTTCCCCTTTCAGCATATTGTCCATTTCTGATATCTTATTATTAATCATCTGGGTGGACATCTTTTTGCAGGTTTTGAATTGTTTCCAATGCTGTATCAATCTTATTTGATTGCTCCTGTAGTACTTTCCTGACTTCTTTCTTGTTTTCCTCCACCCCTTTTTGGAGCATTTTAATTTGTTTCCATATAATTCTTCTGAATTCTTTCTCAGGCATATCCAAAATCTGCTCTTCCTCCTCTAGAAAGTCTTTGTCTGTCTCTAGCTCATTTGTCTCAGGTACTCTTTTCTGGTTTTGGACATGTTTTGATATATCATTTGTTGTTTTTTTATTCATCATTTCCAATAGTTATGTGTTATTTTGTTTTTTTAAAGCTTAAGTGAATGTTTGTTGTTTGTTTGTTAAGCAAACAAGGTGTCTCCTGGTGAATATGATTGGAAGATAGTCTTCCCTTTTCGCATGTAATGCTTAGCAGGTGTTGTTGGTTTTTGTCTCAGTGGTGGAATATTATGGTTATGTGGTTATATATTATGGTGGAATATTATGGTGGAATAGTATGCTTATAGCTTACTTATATGGCCATGATTGCTGTCTCTTCTTGGGTAAAGTTGGGATAAAAAGCTCCCACCTCCAGGAAAGATATGTGGTCAAAAGAACCAAAAGCAGAGGTAATATAAATGCAGAGACAAAAAACACCACTTTGGAACAGAAATGAAGCTGTGGTCAAGTGTCCCAAGCTACACAGACAGTGTGTGTGCAAGGTAGAAGCTTCCAGCAGTGAGTGAGGGTATCCACTCTCTCAGGACCCTCCTCTAGTGTCTACAGTAGAGGTGTGCAGGTAGATATTGAGCAGTTAATGGGAGAGAGATTGTCCACTATTTTTGTCTCTGGAGGTCAGTTAGATATCTATGTGTGCACAGAGCAATTCTCGTGATAGTTGAGTCCTTTTATGTTGGGGTTTTACAGTTTGCTTTGTATGAGTCCTGAGCAGGGAGTGCAGTGGCCACAAATCGCAAGGTCAACAGCTCAAAACCATCAGCTGCACTGCAGGAGAAAGGCAAGGTGCTCTGCTCCCGCACAAATCCACAGCCCTGGAAACCCCGTACAGGGTCTCCTGGAGTCAGAATCGACTCCAAGGTGCACAGTTGCCAAGGGTCCCACCGGATAAAATTTTAGGGCTGTGTCTCTGCAGGTGGCATCATAAGTCACTGCCAAGCTCCCTTTCACTGTGTTGTGGGAAAACTGTCCCATTTGATGTTGTCCGGGCTAAGCAATGAAGGCAAGACAGGGAAAATGAGGGAGAAGTGTGTAGTCTCCCACACCTCTTTTTT
>NW_006409596.1:31866-33186 GCF_000296735.1 Chrysochloris asiatica | reverse complement strand
CTGAAGATCTGGATGAGGTTCAGGCTTCCATCTATGATCTTATGTAATGCAGAGGCTCTGAAGGAAGCCTCCTTCACTGGGCACATTGTAACCCCATTTTAGGTATTCCAATCAGTTATAGGCAGAAGACGGACTTACAAGCTTTTTATGGTGATGTTTCTGGCTATTCCTTTCTCCCCCACCCCCCCCACCAGTGTCTATTTTATAATATAATGCAAGGAAAACCAAGATTCAAAAGACAGCCAAGTATCTTAACATTATTCCACCCTTTTTACCATTCCAACCATGTCTCAATCTCTATATCCCAGAGCCCTGTTGTTCCAAGGTTGTGCATACATCAATATTTACCTCTGTCCACTTAGCCCATGCAAATCTGCCTAATTGTTCTCTCATCTGCTTTGGTCTTCCATTCCCCTCTCCCTTCTTGTATATTGCCCCCCTCCCCAGCACCCAAACTATCCTGTGTCTATTCTCTGCCCTGTGCTCCACCTTCCCGTTCCTCCCCTCACGCTACCTCCACATCACAGAAACCAGCAAAGAATCCACCCCCTTTCGAATGGGTTCTTTTTCTTAGTCTTTTACAGTAGTGGTCCTATGCAGTATTTCTCTTTTTGTGACTGACTGATTTCACTCAACATAATGTCCTCAAGATTCATCCATGTTAGGTGGTGGCTTGCAACTTCCTTGCTCTTTTTCAAGGTAGCATAATATTCCATTGTGTGTATGTATCACAGTTTGTTTATCCATTCTTCAGTTGATGGGCACTTTGTCTGTCTCCATCTTTTTGCTATTGTAAATAGTGCTGCTGTGAACACTGGTGTGCATATATCTTCTCGGATTGTGGCTCGTTTTTCTTGTGGGTAAATACCAAGTAGAGGAATTGCTGGATCTTAAGGTATTTCTATTTTCAACTTTCCTTCTGAGGAAGCGCCATATTGCTTTCCAGAGAGGTTGGACCATTTTGCAGTCCCACTAGCAATGCAGGAGTGTCCCAGTCTCACACATGCCCACCAGCATATATTGTCCTCTACATTTTTGATCTTTACTGCTATTGTTGGTGTGAGATGATATCTCATTGTTGTTTTGATTTGCATCTCTCTAATGGCTAGTGAATGTGAATATTTCTTCATATGTTTGTTGGCTTCCCGGATCTCTTTCTTGGTGAAGTGTCTATTCCTATTCTGTGCCCACTTTTTAATTGGGTTATTTGTCTTTTTCTTGTAGAGGTGTTGTAGTTTCCTATATATTTTAGAAATTAGTCCCTTGTCTGATGTGTCATTGCAAAAGATTTTTTCCCATTCTGTGGGTTCCCTTTTTACT
>NW_006409596.1:2263-4569 GCF_000296735.1 Chrysochloris asiatica | reverse complement strand
TGGAGTATTATGTTGTAGCTTGGCTATATGGCCACGATTGCTACTTCTTCTTATGGGATGTAGGGAGGATAAGTTCCCACCTCCAGGAGGGATGTGTAGTCAACAAGAACTCTCCATGCGTGGGTGAGCTGTACCCGGCTGATTTTTATTGGGATCTCAAGCCAGGGTGGGAAGACTTGAGGCGGGAGGAAGTTATATCACCTCTGGCCCTTCTGGGAGACGTAGCTTTCCAAGAGGGCTGGCCCTGGCCCTGCTCTCTAAACTCTGCAGTCGCAGGTGTGACCCTCGGTCCTTGCAGGAGAGAGTCCCAAAATACTCGCTTTTCTGTATCCTTGTTAGCGCAGCCTCCCAAAAACGTGAGTCCAGGTGAGTCTATGATAGCCTAAAAGCCGTGGGACTGGTATATGAACGTTTCCTTTGTGAGATCCCACTGCTAGGTAGGAGTGGGGCCAGGGGGCTTTGCTGCAGTGACAGTTGGGGGATGATGGGTGACATCAAGAAGCTGCTGCAACCTTTCTTACACTCTCCAGAGTTTCTCTCACTCTCCGTGCATGGGTGAGCTGCACCCGGCTGATTTTTATTGGGGTCTCAAGCTAGAGCAGGGAGACTTGGTGCGGGAGGAAGTTATATTGCCTCTGGCTCTTCTGGGAGACACAGCTTTCTGGGCGGGTTGGCCCTGGTCTCACTCTCTAAACTCTGCAGTCACAGGAGTGACCCGCGGTCCCTGCAGGAAAGAGTCCCAAAATACTCGCTTTTCTTTAACCATGTTAGCATAGTTTCTCAAAAACGTGAGCCCAGGAGAGATTATGATCGTTCAAAAGCCATGGGACTGGTATATGAATGCCTCCTTTGTGAGATCCCCCTGCTAGCTAGGAGTGGGGGCAGGTGGCTTAGCTGCAGTGACACATGGGGGATGATGGGTGACGTCAAGAAGCCGCCATTGCCTTTCTTACACTCTCCAGAATTTCTCACACTCTCCGTGCGTGGGTGAGCTGCACCCAGCTGATTTTTACTGGGGTCTCAAGCCAGGGTGGGGAGACTTGGGGTGGGAGGAAGTTATATCGTCTCTGGCCCTTTTGGGAGATGCCACTTTCCAAACTGGCCAGCCGTGGCCCTGCCTTCTAAACTCTGCTGTCGTGGGAGTGACCTGTGGTCCCTGCAGGAAAGAGTCCCAAAATACGTGCTTTTCTTTATCCTTATTAGCGCAGTTTCTCAAAAATGTGAGTCCAGGAGAGTGTATGATAGTCCAAAAGCCGTGGGACTGGTCTATGAATGTTTCCTTTGTGAGATCTCACTCATTTTTTCCCGCCGGAGCAAGTCCCTACCTTTTTTGGCTGTCCTCCTGTACCGGAAGTCCTCTTATTGTCAATTTTAATCGTAGAATAATATGTGACAATTTTGCTGTACATTGCTTCAATGTAGTATTTCTTATATTATTTGAATACTAACAACACAGTTGTTTTGTATAATCTTTCTACATTGAATTCATTGTTAGTTATAACATGATTAACTGAGCAGAAGCCTTTTAATTTTTTCCCCTTCTTTCCCTTTACTACTTCATTCTCAAAACAAGTAATTGTATAGATTCACAAATGCTACTTATCACAATATTGTAGCTAAAACACCAGGACATTGGATATAATCGTACTATAAACACACCACAGCAACAAAAACAAGGAAGCATGCCCGTAGCATAAGCCTATGAAGCACTGGCTTATGGTGGGTTCTCATGAGATGCAGAACCAGTGAAGCTTACTTATGTTATATATGCTATTGTTTAGTGCTGTCTGTTCTCATAGCGAATGATGCTATAAATTTTGGCTGTATAGGCACTCTGGTAGCATAGTGGTTACGAATCGGGCTGTGAACCGCTAGGTTAGCAGTTCGAAACTACCAGCCACTCCACAGAAGAAAGATGAGGCTTTCTGCTCCCATAAAGCTTTACAGCCTTGGAAACCCTGTACAGGATCGCTATGGGTCGGAATCAACTCGATGGCACTTAACAACAAGGGTTTCCAAAGAGCAGGTGGTGAGTTTGTACTGCTGACTGAACAGTTCACATGTAGTCCAGTGTTTACCCTTTAGCACTACACCAGGGCTCTCTCTCTATATATGTGGTGGTGATGTAGCGTGGAGTCGGTTCCAACCCATCGCAAACTTGTATAGGGTTTCTGATGTCATAAATCTTTATGGGAGCAGAAAACCTCATCTTTCTCCTACAGAACTGCTGGTAGTTTTGAACTGCTGACCTTGAGATTAGCAGCCTGACTTTTAACCACTACACTACCAGAACTCCTTGTATATAT